>NC_091999.1:592878-852457 GCF_044704955.1 Pristiophorus japonicus | reverse complement strand
AGTTAGGACACGGGCAGTGAGCACAGGGGGTGATGGATGAGTGGGACTTGGTGCGAGTTAGGACACGGGGCAGTGAGCACAGGGGGTGATGGGTGAGTGGGACTCGGTGCGAGTTAGAACACGGGGCAGCGAGCACAGGGGGTGATGGGTGAGCGGGACTGGGTGTGAGTTAGGACACGGGGCAGTGAGCACAGGGGGTGATGGGTGAGTGGGACTGGGTGTGAGTTAGGACACGGGGCAGCGAGCACAGGGGGTGATGGGTGAGCGGGACTGGGTGTGAGTTAGGACACGGGGCACCGAGTACAGGGGGTGATGGGTGAGCGGGACTGGGTGTGAGTTAGGACACGAGGCAGTGAGCACAGGAGGTGATGGGTGAACGGGACTCGGTGCGAGTTAGGACACGGGGCAGTGAGCACAGGGGGTGATGGGTGAGCGGGACTTGGTGCGAGTTAAGACACGGGGCAGCGATCACAGGGGGTGATGGGTGAGCGGGACTGGGTGCGAGTTAGGACACGGGGCAGCGAGCACAGGGGGGTGATGGGTGAGCGGGACTCGGTGCGAGTTAGAACACGGGGCAGTGAGCACAGGGGGTGATGGGTGAGCGGGACTGGGTGTGAGTTAGGACACGGGGCAGTGAGCACAGGAGGTGATGGGTGAACGGGACTCGGTGCGAGTTCGGACACGGGGCAGTGAGCACAGGGGGTGATGGGTGAGTGGGACTGGGTGCGAGTTAGGACACGGGGCAGTGAGCACAGGCGGTGATGGGTGAGCGGGACTTGGTGCGAGTTAAGACACGGGGCAGCGAGCACAGGGGGTGATAGGTGAGCGGGACTCGGTGCGAGTTAGGACACGGGGCAGTGAGCAGAGCGGGTGATGGGTGAGCGGGACTCGGTGCGAGTTAGGACACGGGGCAGTGAGCACAGGGGGTGATGGGTGAGCGGGACTCGGTGTGAGTTAGGACACGGGACAGTGAGCACAGGGGGTGATGGGTGAACGGGACTTGGTGTGAGTTAAGACACGGGGCAGCGAGCACAGGGGGTGATGGGTGAGTGGGACTCGGTGCGAGTTAGGACATGGGGCAGTGAGCACAGGGGGTGATGGGTGAGCGGGACTCGATGCGAGTTAGGACACGGGGCAGTGACCACAGAGGGGTGATGGGTGAGCGGGACTCGGTGCGAGTTAGGACACGGGGCAGTGAGCACAGGGGGTGATGGGTGAGCGGGACTCGGTGCGAGTTAGGACACGGGGCAGTGAGCACAGGGGGTGATGGGTGAGCGGGACTCGGTGCGAGTTAGGACACGGGGCAGTGAGCACAGGGGGTGATGGGTGAGCGGGACTCGGTGCGAGTTAGGACACGGGGCAGTGAGCACAGGGGGTGATGGGTGAGCGGGACTGGGTGCGAGTTAGGACACGGGGCAGCGAGCACAGGGGGTGATGGGTGAGCGGGACTCGGTGCGAGTTAGGACACGGGGCAGTGAGCACAGGGGGTGATGGGTGAGCGGGACTGGGTGCGAGTTAGGACACGGGGCAGCGAGCACAGGGGATGATGGGTGAGCGGGACTGGGTGCGAGTTAGGACACGGGGCAGTGAGCACAGGGGGTGATGGGTGAGCGGGACTGGGTGTGAGTTAGGACACGAGGCAGTGAGCACAGGAGGTGATGGGTGAACGGGACTCGGTGCGAGTTAGGACACGGGGCAGCGAGCACAGGGGGTGATGGGTGAGCGGGACTGGGTGTGAGTTAGGACACGGGGCAGCGATCACAGGGGGTGATGGGTGAGCGGGACTGGGTGCGAGTTAGGACACGGGGCAGCGAGCACAGGGGGTGATGGGTGAGCGGGACTCGGTGCGAGTTAGGACACGGGGCAGCGAGCACAGGGGGTGATGGGTGAGCGGGACTCGGTGCGAGTTAGGACACGGGGCAGCGAGCACAGGGGATGATCGGTGAGCGGGACTCGGTGCGAGTTAGGACACGGGGCAGTGAGCACAGGGGGTGATGGGTGAGTGGGACTTGGTGCGAGTTAGGACACGGGCAGTGAGCACAGGGGGTGATGGATGAGTGGGACTTGGTGCGAGTTAGGACACGGGGCAGTGAGCACAGGGGGTGATGGGTGAGTGGGACTCGGTGTGAGTTAGAACACGGGGCAGCGAGCACAGGGGGTGATGGGTGAGCGGGACTGGGTGTGAGTTAGGACACGGGGCAGTGAGCACAGGGGGTGATGGGTGAGTGGGACTGGGTGTGAGTTAGGACACGGGGCAGCGAGCACAGGGGGTGATGGGTGAGCGGGACTGGGTGTGAGTTAGGACACGGGGCACCGAGTACAGGGGGTGATGGGTGAGCGGGACTGGGTGTGAGTTAGGACACGAGGCAGTGAGCACAGGAGGTGATGGGTGAACGGGACTCGGTGCGAGTTAGGACACGGGGCAGTGAGCACAGGGGGTGATGGGTGAGCGGGACTTGGTGCGAGTTAAGACACGGGGCAGCGATCACAGGGGGTGATGGGTGAGCGGGACTGGGTGCGAGTTAGGACACGGGGCAGCGAGCACAGGGGGTGATGGGTGAGCGGGACTCGGTGCGAGTTAGAACACGGGGCAGTGAGCACAGGGGGTGATGGGTGAGCGGGACTGGGTGTGAGTTAGGACACGGGGCAGTGAGCACAGGAGGTGATGGGTGAACGGGACTCGGTGCGAGTTCGGACACGGGGCAGTGAGCACAGGGGGTGATGGGTGAGTGGGACTGGGTGCGAGTTAGGACACGGGGCAGTGAGCACAGGCGGTGATGGGTGAGCGGGACTTGGTGCGAGTTAAGACACGGGGCAGCGAGCACAGGGGGTGATAGGTGAGCGGGACTCGGTGCGAGTTAGGACACGGGGCAGTGAGCAGAGCGGGTGATGGGTGAGCGGGACTCGGTGCGAGTTAGGACACGGGGCAGTGAGCACAGGGGGTGATGGGTGAGCGGGACTCGGTGTGAGTTAGGACACGGGACAGTGAGCACAGGGGGTGATGGGTGAACGGGACTTGGTGTGAGTTAAGACACGGGGCAGCGAGCACAGGGGGTGATGGGTGAGTGGGACTCGATGCGAGTTAGGACACGGGGCAGTGACCACAGAGGGGTGATGGGTGAGCGGGACTCGGTGCGAGTTAGGACACGGGGCAGTGAGCAAAGGGGGTGATGGGTGAGCGGGACTCGGTGCGAGTTAGGACACGGGGCAGTGAGCACAGGGGGTGATGGGTGAGCGGGACTCGGTGCGAGTTAGGACACGGGGCAGTGAGCACAGGGGGTGATGGGTGAGCGGGACTCGGTGCGAGTTAGGACACGGGGCAGTGAGCACAGGGGGTGATGGGTGAGCGGGACTGGGTGCGAGTTAGGACACGGGGCAGCGAGCACAGGGGGTGATGGGTGAGCGGGACTCGGTGCGAGTTAGGACATGGGGCAGTGAGCACAGGGGGTGATGGGTGAGCGGGACTGGGTGCGAGTTAGGACACGGGGCAGCGAGCACAGGGGATGATGGGTGAGCGGGACTGGGTGCGAGTTAGGACACGGGGCAGTGAGCACAGGGGGTGATGGGTGAGCGGGACTCGGTGCGAGTTAGGACACGGGGCAGTGAGCACAGCGGGTGATGGGTGAGCGGGACTGGGTGCGAGTTAGGACACGGGGCAGTGAGCACAGGGGGTGATGGATGAGTGGGACTTGGTACGAGTTAGGACACGGGGCACTGAGCACAGGGGGTGATGGGTGAGCGGGACTTGGTGCGAGTTAGGACACGGGGCAGTGAGCACAGGGGGTGATGGGTGAGTGGGACTTGGTGCGAGTTAGGACACGAGGCAGTGAGCACAGGGGGTGATGGGTGAGCGGGACTTGGTGCGAGTTAGGACTACGGGGCAGTGAGCACAGGGGGTGATGGGTGAGTGGGACTTGGTGCGAGTTAGGACACGGGGCAGTGAGCACAGGGGGTGATGGGTGAACGGGACTCGGTGCGAGTTAGGGCACGGGACAGTGAGCACAGGGGGTGATGGGTGAGTGGGACTTGGTGCGAGTTAGGACACGGGGCAGTGAGCACAGAGGGTGATGGGTGAGCGGGACTCGATGCGAGTTAGGACACGGGGCAATGAGCACAGGGGGTGATGGGTGAGCGGACTCGGTGCGAGTTAGGACACGGGGCAGTGAGCACAGGGGGTGATGGGTGAGCGGGACTCGGTGCGAGTTAGGACACGGGGCAGTGAGCACAGGGGGTGATGGGTGAGCGGGACTGGGTGCGAGTTAGGACACGGGGCAGTGAGCACAGGGGGTGATGGGTGAACGGGACTCGGTGTGAGATAGGACACGGGACAGTGAGCACAGGGGGTGATGGGTGAACGGGACTTGGTGCGAGTTAAGACACGGGGCAGCGAGCACAGGGGGTGATGGGTGAGCGGGACTCGGTGCGAGTTAGGACACGGGGCAGTGAGCACAGGGGGTGATGGGTGAGCGGGACTCGGTGCGAGTTCGGACACGGGGCGATAGGTGAGCGGGACTCGGTGCGAGTTCGGACACGGGGCAGTGAGCACAGGGGGTGATGGGTGAGCGGGACTCGGTGCGAGTTAGGACACGGGGCAGTGAGCACAGGGGGTGATGGGTGAGTGGGACTCGGTGCGAGTTAGGACACGGGGCAGCGAGCACAGGGGGTGATGGGTGAGCGGGACTGGGTGCGAGTTAGGACACGGGGCAGTGAGCACAGGGGGTGATGGGTGAGTGGGACTCGGTGCGAGTTAGGACACGGGGCAGCGAGCACAGGGGGTGATGGGTGAGCGGGACTCGGTGCGAGTTAGGACACGGGGCAGTGAGCACAGGGGGTGATGGGTGAGCGGGACTGGGTGTGAGTTAGGACACGGGGCAGCGAGCACAGGGGGTGATGGGTGAGCGGGACTGGGTGTGAGTTAGGACACGGGGCAGTGAGCACAGGGGGTGATGGGTGAACGGGACTCGGTGCGAGTTAGGACACGGGACAGTGAGCACAGGGGGTGATGGGTGAGTGGGACTCGGTGCGAGTTAGGACACGGGGCAGTGAGCACAGGGGGTGATGGGTGAGTGGGACTGGGTGTGAGTTAGGACACGGGGCAGTGAGCACAGGGGGTGATGGGTGAGTGGGACTCGGTGCGAGTTAGGACACGGGGCAGTGAGCACAGGGGGTGATGGGTGAGCGGGACTGGGTGTGAGTTAGGACACGGGGCAGTGAGCACAGGGGGTGATGGGTGAAGGGGACTCGGTGTGAGTTAGGACACGGGGCAGTGAGCACAGGGGGTGATGGGTGAACGGGACTTGGTGCGAGTTAAGACACGGGGCAGCGAGCACAGGGGGTGATGGGTGAGCGGGACGCGGTGCGAGTTAGGACACGGGGCAGTGAGCACAGAGGGTGATGGGTGAGTGGGACTCGGTGCGAGTTAGGACACGGGGCAGTGAGCACAGGGGGTGATGGGTGAGCGGGACTGGGTGTGAGTTAGGACAAGTGGCAGCGAGCACAGGGGGTGATAGGTGAGTGGGACTCGGTGCGAGTTAGGACACGGGGCAGTGAGCACAGGGGGTGATGGGTGAGTGGGACTGGGTGTGAGTTAGGACACGGGGCACTGAGCACAGGGGGTGATGGGTGAGCGGGACTCGGTGCGAGTTAGGACACGGGGCAGTGAGCACAGGGGGTGATGGGTGAGTGGGACTCGGTGCGAGTTAGGACACGGGGCAGCGAGCACAGGGGGTGATGGGTGAGCGGGACTCGGTGCGAGTTAGGACACGGGGCAGAGAGCACAGGGGGTGATGGGTGAGCGGGACTGGGTGCGAGTTAGGACACGGGGCAGTGAGCACAGGGGGTGATGGGTGAGCGGGACTTGGTGTGAGTTAGGACACGAGGCAGTGAGCACAGGGGGTGATGGGTGAGCGGGACTTGGTGCGAGTTGGGACACGGGGCAGTGAGCACAGGGGGTGATGGGTGAGTGGGACTTGGTGCGAGTTAGGACACGAGGCAGTGAGCACAGGGGGTGATGGGTGAGTGGGACTCGGTGCGAGTTAGGACACGGGGCACTGAGCACAGGGGGTGATGGGTGAGCGGGACTCGGTGCGAGTTAGGACACGAGGCAGTGAGCACAGGGGGTGATGGGTGAGTGGGACTTGGTGTGAGTTAGGACACGGGGCAGTGAGCACAGAGGGTGATGGGTGAGCGGGACTCGGTGCGAGTTAGGACACGGGGCAGTGAGCACAGAGGGTGATGGGTGAGCGGGACTCGGTGCGAGTTAGGACACGAGGCAGTGAGCACAGGGGGTGATGGGTGAGCGGGACTCGGTGCGAGTTAGGACACGGGGCAGCGAGCACAGAGGGTGATGGGTGAGCAGGACTCGGTGCGAGTTAGGACGTGGGGCAGCGAGCACAGGGGGTGATGGGTGAGCGGGACTCGGTGCGAGTTAGGACACGGGGCAGTGAGCACAGGGGGTGATGGGTGAGCGGGACTGGGTGCGAGTTAGGACACGGGGCAGCGAGCACAGGGGGTGATGGGTGAGCGGGACTCGGTGCGAGTTAGGACACGGGGCAGTGAGCACAGGGGGTGATGGGTGAGCGGGACTCGGTGCGAGTTAGGACACGGGGCAGCGAGCACGGGATGATCGGTGAGCGGGACGGTGCGAGTTAGGACACGGGGCAGTGAGCACAGGGGGTGATGGGTGAGCGGGACTGGATGTGAGTTAGGACACGGGGCACCGAGTACAGGGGGTGATGGGTGAGCGGGACTGGGTGTGAGTTAGGACACGGGGCAGTGAGCACAGGGGGTGATGGGTGAACGGGACTCGGTGCGAGTTAGGACACGGGACAGTGAGCACAGGGGGTGATGGGTGAGCGGGACTTGGTGCGAGTTAGGACACGGGGCAGTGAGCACAGAGGGTGATGGGTGAGCGGGACTCGATGCGAGTTAGGACACGGGGCAGTGACCACAGAGGGGTGATGGGTGAGCGGGACTCGGTGCGAGTTAGGACACGGGGCAGTGAGCACAGGGGGTGATGGGTGAGCGGGACTGGGTGCGAGTTAGGACACGGGGCAGCGAGCACAGGGGATGATCGGTGAGCGGGACTGGGTGCGAGTTAGGACACGGGGCAGTGAGCACAGCGGGTGATGGGTGAGCGGGACTGGGTGTGAGTTAGGACACGGGGCAGTGAGCACAGGGGGTGATGGGTGAGCGGGACTGGGTGTGAGTTAGGACACGGGGCAGTGAGCACAGGGGGTGATGGGTGAGTGGGACTGGGTGTGAGTTAGGACACGTGGCAGCGAGCACAGGGGGTGATGGGTGAGCGGGACTGGGTGTGAGTTAGGACACGGGGCACCGAGTACAGGGGGTGATGGGTGAGCGGGACTCGGTGTGAGTTAGGACACGGGGCAGCGATCACAGGGGGTGATGGGTGAGCGGGACTGGGTGCGAGTTAGGACACGGGGCAGTGAGCACAGGGGGTGATGGGTGAGTGGGACACGGTGCGAGTTAGGAAACGGGGCAGTGAGCACAGTGGGTGATGGGTGAGTGGGACTCGGTGCGAGTTAGAACACGGGGCAGCGAGCACAGGGGGTGATGGGTGAGCGGGACTGGGTGTGAGTTAGGACACGGGGCAGTGAGCACAGGGGGTGATGGGTGAGCGGGACTGGGTGTGAGTTAGGACACGTGGCAGTGAGCACAGGAGGTGATGGGTGAACGGGACTCGGTGCGAGTTCGGACACGGGGCAGCGAGCACAGGGGGTGATAGGTGAGCGGGACTCGGTGCGAGTTAGGACACGGGGCAGTGAGCAGAGCGGGTGATGGGTGAGTGGGACTTGGTGCGAGTTAGGACACGGGGCAGTGAGCACAGGGGGTGATGGGTGAGTGGGACTTGGTGCGAGTTAGGACACGGGGCAGTGAGCACAGGGGGTGATGGGTGAGCGGGACTGGGTGTGAGGACACGGGGCAGTGAGCACAGGGGGTGATGGGTGAGTGGGACTTGGTGCGAGTTAGGACACGGGCAGTGAGCACAGGGGGTGATGGATGAGTGGGACTTGGTGCGAGTTAGGACACGAGGCAGCGAGCACAGGGGGTGATGGGTGAGCGGGACTGGGTGTGAGTTAGGACACGGGGCAGTGAGCACAGGGGGTGATGGGTGAGTGGGACTCGGTGTGAGTTAGGACACGAGGCAGCGAGCACAGGGGGTGATGGGTGAGTGGGACTGGGTGT
The DNA here is from genome assembly GCF_044704955.1 of Pristiophorus japonicus. Taxonomy (NCBI): domain Eukaryota; kingdom Metazoa; phylum Chordata; class Chondrichthyes; family Pristiophoridae; genus Pristiophorus; species Pristiophorus japonicus. The sequence goes on along the minus strand of NC_091999.1, from coordinate 844,249 downwards.
GAGTTAGGACACGGGGCAGTGAGCACAGGGGGTGATGGGTGAGCGGGACTGGGTGTGAGTTAGGACACGGGGCAGTGAGCACAGGGGGTGATGGGTGAGTGGGACTCGGTGCGAGTTAGGACACGGGGCAGTGAGCACAGAGGGTGATGGGTGAGCGGGACTTGGTGCGAGTTAAGACACGGGGCAGCGAGCACAGGGGGTGATAGGTGAGTGGGACTCGGTGCGAGTTAGGACACGGGGCAGTGAGCACAGGGGGTGATGGGTGAGTGGGACTTGGTACGAGTTAGGACACGGGGCACTGAGCACAGGGGGTGATGGGTGAGCGGGACTCGGTGCGAGTTAGGACACGGGGCAGTGAGCACAGAGGGTGATGGGTGAGCGGGACTCGGTGGCGAGTTAGGACACGGGGCAGCGAGCACAGGGGGTGATGGGTGAGCGGGACTCGGTGCGAGTTAGGACACGGGGCAGTGAGCACAGGGGGTGATGGGTGAGTGGGACTGGGTGTGAGTTAGGACACGAGGCAGTGAGCACAGGGGGTGATGGGTGAGTGGGACTTGGTGTGAGTTAGGACACGGGGCAGTGAGCACAGAGGGTGATGGGTGAGCGGGACTCGGTGCGAGTTAGGACACGGGGCAGTGAGCACAGAGGGTGATGGGTGAGCGGGACTCGGTGCGAGTTAGGACACGAGGCAGTGAGCACAGGGGGTGATGGGTGAGCGGGACTCGGTGCGAGTTAGGACACGGGGCAGCGAGCACAGAGGGTGATGGGTGAGCGGGACTCGGTGCGAGTTAGGACGTGGGGCAGCGAGCACAGGGGGTGATGGGTGAGCGGGACTCGGTGCGAGTTAGGACACGGGGCAGTGAGCACAGGGGGTGATGGGTGAGCGGGACTGGGTGCGAGTTAGGACACGGGGCAGTGAGCACAGGGGGTGATGGGTGAGCGGAACTCGGTGTGAGTTAGGACACGAGGCAGTGAGCACAGGGGGTGATGGGTGAGCGGGACTTGGTGCGAGTTAGGACACGGGGCAGTGAGCACAGGGGGTGATGGGTGAGTGGGACTTGGTGCGAGTTAGGACACGGGGCAGCGAGCACAGGGGGTGATGGGTGAGCGGGACTCGGTGCGAGTTAGGACACGGGGCAGCGAGCACGGGATGATCGGTGAGCGGGACTCGGTGCGAGTTAGGACACGGGGCAGTGAGCACAGGGGGTGATGGGTGAGTGGGACTTGGTGCGAGTTAGGACACGGGGCAGTGAGCACAGGGGGTGATGGGTGAGCGGGACTGGGTGTGAGTTAGGACACGTGGCAGCGAGCACAGGGGGTGATGGGTGAGCGGGACTGGGTGTGAGTTAGGACACGGGGCACCGAGTACAGGGGGTGATGGGTGAGCGGGACTTGGTGCGAGTTAGGACACGGGGCAGTGAGCACAGGGGGTGATGGGTGAGTGGGACTTGGTGCGAGTTAGGACACGAGGCAGTGAGCACAGGGGGTGATGGGTGAGCGGGACTTGGTGCGAGTTAGGACTACGGGGCAGTGAGCACAGGGGGTGATGGGTGAGTGGGACTTGGTGCGAGTTAGGACACGGGGCAGTGAGCACAGGGGGTGATGGGTGAACGGGACTCGGTGCGAGTTCGGACACGGGGCGATAGGTGAGCGGGACTCGGTGCGAGTTCGGACACGGGGCAGTGAGCACAGTGGGTGATGGGTGAGCGGGACTCGGTGCGAGTTAGGACACGGGGCAGTGAGCACAGGGGGTGATGGGTGAGTGGGACTCGGTGCGAGTTAGGACACGGGGCAGCGAGCACAGGGGGTGATGGGTGAGCGGGACTGGGTGCGAGTTAGGACACGGGGCAGTGAGCACAGGGGGTGATGGGTGAGTGGGACTCGGTGCGAGTTAGGACACGGGGCAGCGAGCACAGGGGGTGATGGGTGAGCGGGACTCGGTGCGAGTTAGGACACGGGGCAGTGAGCACAGGGGGTGATGGGTGAGCGGGACTGGGTGTGAGTTAGGACACGGGGCAGCGAGCACAGGGGGTGATGGGTGAGCGGGACTGGGTGTGAGTTAGGACACGGGGCAGTGAGCACAGGGGGTGATGGGTGAACGGGACTCGGTGCGAGTTAGGACACGGGACAGTGAGCACAGGGGGTGATGGGTGAGTGGGACTCGGTGCGAGTTAGGACACGGGGCAGTGAGCACAGGGGGTGATGGGTGAGTGGGACTTGGTGCGAGTTAGGACACGGGGCAGTGAGCACAGGGGGTGATGGGTGAGTGGGACTTGGTGCGAGTTAGGACACGGGGCAGTGAGCACAGGGGGTGATGGGTGAGCGGGACTGGGTGTGAGTTAGGACACGGGGCAGTGAGCACAGGAGGTGATGGGTGAACGGGACTCGGTGCGAGTTCGGACACGGGGCAGTGAGCACAGGGGGTGATGGGTGAGTGGGACTTGGTGCGAGTTAAGACACGGGGCAGCGAGCACAGGGGGTGATAGGTGAGCGGGACTCGGTGCGAGTTAGGACACGGGGCAGTGAGCAGAGCGGGTGATGGGTGAGCGGGACTCGGTGCGAGTTAGGACACGGGGCAGTGAGCACAGGGGGTGATGGGTGAGCGGGACTGGGTGTGAGTTAGGACACGGGGCAGTGAGCACAGGGGGTGATGGGTGAGTGGGACTCGGTGCGAGTTAGGACACGGGGCAGTGAGCACAGGGGGTGATGGGTGAGCGGGACTGGGTGTGAGTTAGGACACGGGGCAGTGAGCACAGGGGGTGATGGGTGAACGGGACTCGGTGTGAGTTAGGACACGGGGCAGTGAGCACAGGGGGTGATGGGTGAACGGGACTTGGTGCGAGTTAAGACACGGGGCAGTGAGCACAGAGGGTGATGGGTGAGTGGGACTCGGTGTGAGTTAGGACACGGGGCAGTGAGCACAGAGGGTGATGGGTGAGTGGGACTCGGTGCGAGTTATGACACGGGGCAGTGAGCACAGGGGGTGATGGGTGAGTGGGACTGGGTGTGAGTTAGGACAAGTGGCAGCGAGCACAGGGGGTGATAGGTGAGTGGGACTCGGTGCGAGTTAGGACACGGGGCAGTGAGCACAGGGGGTGATGGGTGAGTGGGACTGGGTGTGAGTTAGGACACGGGGCACTGAGCACAGGGGGTGATGGGTGAGCGGGACTCGGTGCGAGTTAGGACACGGGGCAGTGAGCACAGGGGGTGATGGGTGAGTGGGACTCGGTGCGAGTTAGGACACGGGGCAGCGAGCACAGGGGGTGATGGGTGAGCGGGACTCGGTGCGAGTTAGGACACGGGGCAGAGAGCACAGGGGGTGATGGGTGAGCGGGACTGGGTGCGAGTTAGGACACGGGGCAGTGAGCACAGGGGGTGATGGGTGAGTGGGACTTGGTGCGAGTTAGGACACGAGGCAGTGAGCACAGGGGGTGATGGGTGAGTGGGACTCGGTGCGAGTTAGGACACGGGGCACTGAGCACAGGGGGTGATGGGTGAGCGGGACTCGGTGCGAGTTAGGACACGAGGCAGTGAGCACAGGGGGTGATGGGTGAGTGGGACTTGGTGTGAGTTAGGACACGGGGCAGTGAGCACAGAGGGTGATGGGTGAGCGGGACTCGGTGCGAGTTAGGACACGGGGCAGTGAGCACAGAGGGTGATGGGTGAGCGGGACTCGGTGCGAGTTAGGACACGAGGCAGTGAGCACAGGGGGTGATGGGTGAGCGGGACTCGGTGCGAGTTAGGACACGGGGCAGCGAGCACAGAGGGTGATGGGTGAGCAGGACTCGGTGCGAGTTAGGACGTGGGGCAGCGAGCACAGGGGGTGATGGGTGAGCGGGACTCGGTGCGAGTTAGGACACGGGGCAGTGAGCACAGGGGGTGATGGGTGAGCGGGACTGGGTGCGAGTTAGGACACGGGGCAGCGAGCACAGGGGGTGATGGGTGAGCGGGACTCGGTGCGAGTTAGGACACGGGGCAGTGAGCACAGGGGGTGATGGGTGAGCGGGACTTGGTGCGAGTTAGGACACGGGGCAGTGAGCACAGGGGGTGATGGGTGAGTGGGACTTGGTGCGAGTTAGGACACGGGGCAGCGAGCACAGGGGGTGATGGGTGAGCGGGACTCGGTGCGAGTTAGGACACGGGGCAGCGAGCACGGGATGATCGGTGAGCGGGACTCGGTGCGAGTTAGGACACGGGGCAGTGAGCACAGGGGGTGATGGGTGAGTGGGACTTGGTGCGAGTTAGGACACGGGGCAGTGAGCACAGGGGGTGATGGGTGAGTGGGACTTGGTGCGAGTTAGGACACGGGGCAGTGAGCACAGGGGGTGATGGGTGAGCGGGACTGGGTGTGAGTTAGGACACGTGGCAGCGAGCACAGGGGGTGATGGGTGAGCGGGACTGGGTGTGAGTTAGGACACGGGGCACCGAGTACAGGGGGTGATGGGTGAGCGGGACTGGGTGTGAGTTAGGACACGGGGCAGTGAGCACAGGGGGTGATGGGTGAACGGGACTCGGTGCGAGTTAGGACACGGGACAGTGAGCACAGGGGGTGATGGGTGAGCGGGACTTGGTGCGAGTTAGGACACGGGGCAGTGAGCACAGAGGGTGATGGGTGAGCGGGACTCGATGCGAGTTAGGACACCGGGCAGTGACCACAGAGGGGTGATGGGTGAGCGGGACTCGGTGCGAGTTAGGACACGGGGCAGTGAGCACAGGGGGTGATGGGTGAGCGGGACTGGGTGCGAGTTAGGACACGGGGCAGCGAGCACAGGGGATGATCGGTGAGCGGGACTGGGTGCGAGTTAGGACACGGGGCAGTGAGCACAGGGGGTGATGGGTGAGCGGGACTGGGTGTGAGTTAGGACACGGGGCAGTGAGCACAGGGGGTGATGGGTGAGCGGGACTGGGTGTGAGTTAGGACACGGGGCAGTGAGCACAGGGGGTGATGGGTGAGTGGGACTGGGTGTGAGTTAGGACACGTGGCAGCGAGCACAGGGGGTGATGGGTGAGCGGGACTGGGTGTGAGTTAGGACACGGGGCACCGAGTACAGGGGGTGATGGGTGAGCGGGACTCGGTGTGAGTTAGGACACGGGGCAGCGATCACAGGGGGTGATGGGTGAGCGGGACTGGGTGCGAGTTAGGACACGGGGCAGTGAGCACAGGGGGTGATGGGTGAGTGGGACACGGTGCGAGTTAGGAAACGGGGCAGTGAGCACAGTGGGTGATGGGTGAGTGGGACTCGGTGCGAGTTAGAACACGGGGCAGCGAGCACAGGGGGTGATGGGTGAGCGGGACTGGGTGTGAGTTAGGACACGGGGCAGTGAGCACAGGGGGTGATGGGTGAGCGGGACTGGGTGTGAGTTAGGACACGGGGCAGTGAGCACAGGAGGTGATGGGTGAACGGGACTCGGTGCGAGTTCGGACACGGGGCAGCGAGCACAGGGGGTGATAGGTGAGCGGGACTCGGTGCGAGTTAGGACACGGGGCAGTGAGCAGAGCGGGTGATGGGTGAGTGGGACTTGGTGCGAGTTAGGACACGGGGCAGTGAGCACAGGGGGTGATGGGTGAGTGGGACTTGGTGCGAGTTAGGACACGGGGCAGTGAGCACAGGGGGTGATGGGTGAGCGGGACTGGGAGTGAGTTAGGACACGGGGCAGTGAGCACAGGGGGTGATGGGTGAGTGGGACTTGGTGCGAGTTAGGACACGGGCAGTGAGCACAGGGGGTGATGGATGAGTGGGACTTGGTGCGAGTTAGGACACGAGGCAGCGAGCACAGGGGGTGATGGGTGAGCGGGACTGGGTGTGAGTTAGGACACGGGGCAGTGAGCACAGGGGGTGATGGGTGAGTGGGACTCGGTGTGAGTTAGGACACGAGGCAGCGAGCACAGAGGGTGATGGGTGAGTGGGACTGGGTGTGAGTTAGGACACGGGGCAGTGAGCACAGGGGGTGATGGGTGAGCGGGACTGGGTGTGAGTTAGGACACGGGGCAGTGAGCATAGGGGGTGATGGGTGAGTGGGACTCGGTGCGAGTTAGGACACGGGGCAGTGAGCACAGAGGGTGATGGGTGAGCGGGACTTGGTGCGAGTTAAGACACGGGGCAGCGAGCACAGGGGGTGATAGGTGAGTGGGACTCGGTGCGAGTTAGGACACGGGGCAGTGAGCACAGGGGGTGATGGGTGAGTGGGACTTGGTACGAGTTAGGACACGGGGCACTGAGCACAGGGGGTGATGGGTGAGCGGGACTCGGTGCGAGTTAGGACACGGGGCAGTGAGCACAGAGGGTGATGGGTGAGCGGGACTCGGTGGCGAGTTAGGACACGGGGCAGCGAGCACAGGGGGTGATGGGTGAGCGGCACTCGGTGCGAGTTAGGACACGGGGCAGTGAGCACAGGGGGTGATGGGTGAGTGGGACTGGGTGTGAGTTAGGACACGAGGCAGTGAGCACAGGGGGTGATGGGTGAGTGGGACTTGGTGTGAGTTAGGACACGGGGCAGTGAGCACAGAGGGTGATGGGTGAGCGGGACTCGGTGCGAGTTAGGACACGGGGCAGTGAGCACAGAGGGTGATGGGTGAGCGGGACTCGGTGCGAGTTAGGACACGAGGCAGTGAGCACAGGGGGTGATGGGTGAGCGGGACTCGGTGCGAGTTAGGACACGGGGCAGCGAGCACAGAGGGTGATGGGTGAGCGGGACTCGGTGCGAGTTAGGACGTGGGGCAGCGAGCACAGGGGGTGATGGGTGAGCGGGACTCGGTGCGAGTTAGGACACGGGGCAGTGAGCACAGGGGGTGATGGGTGAGCGGGACTGGGTGCGAGTTAGGACACGGGGCAGTGAGCACAGGGGGTGATGGGTGAGCGGGACTCGGTGTGAGTTAGGACACGAGGCAGTGAGCACAGGGGGTGATGGGTGAGCGGGACTTGGTGCGAGTTAGGACACGGGGCAGTGAGCACAGGGGGTGATGGGTGAGTGGGACTTGGTGCGAGTTAGGACACGGGGCAGCGAGCACAGGGGGTGATGGGTGAGCGGGACTCGGTGCGAGTTAGGACACGGGGCAGCGAGCACGGGATGATCGGTGAGCGGGACTGGGTGCGAGTTAGGACACGGGGCAGTGAGCACAGGGGGTGATGGCTGAGCGGGACTCGGTGCGAGTTAGGACACGGGGCAGTGAGCACAGGGGGTGATGGCTGAGCGGGACTCGGTGCGAGTTAGGACACGGGGCAGTGAGCACAGGGGGTGATGGGTGAGTGGGACTTGGTGCGAGTTAGGACACGGGCAGTGAGCACAGCGGGTGCTGGGTGAGTGGGACTTGGTGCGAGTTAGGACACGAGGCAGCGAGCACAGGGGGTGATGGGTGAGCGGGACTCGGTGCGAGTTAGGACACGGGACAGCGAGCACAGGGGCTGATGGGTGAGCGGGACTTGGTGCGAGTTAGGACACGGGGCAGTGAGCACAGGTGGTGATGGGTGAGCGGGACTTGGTGCGAGTTAGGACATGGGGCAGTGAGCACAGGGGGTGATGGGTGAGCGGGACTGGGTGTGAGTTAGGACACGGGGCAGTGAGCACAGGGGGTGATGGGTGAGCGGGACTGGGTGTGAGTTAGGACACGGGGCAGTGAGCACAGGGGGTGATGGGTGAGTGGGACTGGGTGTGAGTTAGGACACGTGGCAGCGAGCACAGGGGGTGATGGGTGAGCGGGACTGGGTGTGAGTTAGGACACGGGGCACCGAGTACAGGGGGTGATGGGTGAGCGGGACTCGGTGTGAGTTAGGACACGGGGCAGCGATCACAGGGGGTGATGGGTGAGCGGGACTGGGTGCGAGTTAGGACACGGGGCAGTGAGCACAGGGGGTGATGGGTGAGTGGGACACGGTGCGAGTTAGGAAACGGGGCAGTGAGCACAGTGGGTGATGGGTGAGTGGGACTCGGTGCGAGTTAGAACACGGGGCAGCGAGCACAGGGGGTGATGGGTGAGCGGGACTGGGTGTGAGTTAGGACACGGGGCAGTGAGCACAGGGGGTGATGGGTGAACGGGACTGGGTGTGAGTTAGGACACGGGGCAGTGAGCACAGGGGGTGATGGGTGAGCGGGACTGGGTGTGAGTTAGGACACGGGGCAGTGAGCACAGGAGGTGATGGGTGAACGGGACTCGGTGCGAGTTCGGACACGGGGCAGTGAGCACAGGGGGTGATGGGTGAGTGGGACTCGGTGTGAGTTAGGACACGGGGCAGTGAGCACAGGGGGTGATGGGTGAGCGGGACTGGGTGTGAGTTAGGACACGGGGCAGCGAGCACAGGGGGTGATAGGTGAGCGGGACTCGGTGCGAGTTAGGACACGGGGCAGTGAGCAGAGCGGGTGATGGGTGAGCGGGACTCGGTGCGAGTTAGGACACGGGGCAGTGAGCACAGGGGGTGATGGGTGAGTGGGACTCGGTGCGAGTTAGGACACGGGGCAGTGAGCACAGGGGGTGATGGGTGAGCGGGACTGGGTGTGAGTTAGGACACGGGGCAGTGAGCACAGGGGGTGATGGGTGAGTGGGACTTGGTGCGAGTTAGGACACGGGCAGTGAGCACAGGGGGTGATGGATGAGTGGGACTTGGTGCGAGTTAGGACACGAGGCAGCGAGCACAGGGGGTGATGGGTGAGCGGGACTGGGTGTGAGTTAGGACACGGGGCAGTGAGCACAGGGGGTGATGGGTGAGTGGGACTGGGTGTGAGTTAGGACACGGGGCAGCGAGCACAGGGGGTGATGGGTGAGTGGGACTGGGTGCGAGTTAGGACACGGGGCACCGAGTACAGGGGGTGATGGGTGAGCGGGACTGGGTGTGAGTTAGGACACGGGGCAGTGAGCACAGGAGGTGATGGGTGAACGGGACTCGGTGCGAGTTCGGACACGGGGCAGTGAGCACGGGGGGTGATAGGTGAGTGGGACTCGGTGCGAGTTAGGACACGGGGCAGTGAGCACAGGGGGTGATGGGTGAGTGGGACTTGGTACGAGTTAGGACACGGGGCACTGAGCACAGGGGGTGATGGGTGAGCGGGACTCGGTGCGAGTTAGGACACGGGGCAGTGAGCACAGAGGGTGATGGGTGAGTGGGACTCGGTGCGAGTGAAGACACGGGGCAGCGAGCACAGGGGGTGATAGGTGAGTGGGACTCGGTGCGAGTTAGGACACGGGGCAGTGAGCACAGAGGGTGATGGGTGAGCGGGACTTGGTGCGAGTTAAGACACGGGGCAGCGAGCACAGGGGGTGATAGGTGAGTGGGACTCGGTGCGAGTTAGGACACGGGGCAGTGAGCACAGGGGGTGATGGGTGAGTGGGACTTGGTACGAGTTAGGACACGGGGCACTGAGCACAGGGGGTGATGGGTGAGCGGGACTCGGTGCGAGTTAGGACACGGGGCAGTGAGCACAGAGGGTGATGGGTGAGCGGGACTCGGTGCGAGTTAGGACACGGGGCAGCGAGCACAGGGGGTGATGGGTGAGCGGGACTCGGTGCGAGTTAGGACACGGGGCAGTGAGCACAGGGGGTGATGGGTGAGCGGGACTGGGTGCGAGTTAGGACACGGGGCAGTGAGCACAGGGGGTGATGGGTGAGCGGGACTTGGTGTGAGTTAGGACACGAGGCAGTGAGCACAGGGGGTGATGGGTGAGCGGGACTTGGTGCGAGTTGGGACACGGGGCAGTGAGCACAGGGGGTGATGGGTGAGTGGGACTTGGTGCGAGTTAGGACACGAGGCAGTGAGCACAGGGGGTGATGGGTGAGTGGGACTCGGTGCGAGTTAGGACACGGGGCACTGAGCACAGGGGGTGATGGGTGAGCGGGACTCGGTGCGAGTTAGGACACGGGGCAGTGAGCACAGAGGGTGATGGGTGAGCGGGACTGGGTGCGAGTTAGGACACGGGGCAGTGAGCACAGGGGGTGATGGGTGAGCGGGACTTGGTGTGAGTTAGGACATGGGGCAGTGAGCACAGGGGGTGATGGGTGAGTGGGACTTGGTGCGAGTTAGGACACGGGGCAGTGAGCACAGGGGGTGATGGGTGAGTGGGACTTGGTGCGAGTTAGGACACGGGGCAGTGAGCACAGGGGGTGATGGGTGAACGGGACTCGGTGCGAGTTAGGACACGGGGCAGCGAGCACAGGGGGTGATGGGTGAGCGGGACTCGGTGCGAGTTAGGACACGGGGCAGCGAGCACAGGGGATGATCGGTGAGCGGGACTCGGTGCGAGTTAGGACACGGGGCAGTGAGCACAGGGGGTGATGGGTGAGTGGGACTTGGTGCGAGTTAAGACATGGGGCAGTGAGCACAGCGGGTGATGGGTGAGCGGGACTCGGTGCGAGTTAGAACACGGGGCAGCGAGCACAGGGGGTGATGGGTGAGCGGGACTCGGTGCGAGTTAGGACACGGGGCAGCGAGCACGGGGTGATGGGTGAGCGGGACTCGGTGCGAGTTAGAACACGGGGCAGCGAGCACAGGGGGTGATGGGTGAGCGGGACTGGGTGCGAGTTAGGACACGGGGCAGTGAGCACACGGGGTGATGGGTGAGTGGGACTGGGTGTGAGTTAGGACACGTGGCAGCGAGCACAGGGGGTGATGGGTGAGCGGGACTGGGTGTGAGTTAGGACACGGGGCACCGAGTACAGGGGGTGATGGGTGAGCGGGACTGGGTGTGAGTTAGGACACGGGGCAGTGAGCACAGGGGGTGATGGGTGAACGGGACTCGGTGCGAGTTAGGACACGGGACAGTGAGCACAGGGGGTGATGGGTGAGTGGGACTTGGTGCGAGTTAGGACACGGGGCAGTGAGCACAGAGGGTGATGGGTGAGCGGGACTCGATGCGAGTTAGGACACGGGGCAGTGACCACAGAGGGGTGATGGGTGAGCGGGACGCGGTGCGAGTTAGGACACGGGGCAGTGAGCACAGGGGGTGATGGGTGAGCGGGACTCGGTGCGAGTTAGGACACGGGGCAGTGAGCACAGGGGGTGATGGGTGAGCGGGACTCGGTGCGAGTTAGGACACGGGGCAGTGAGCACAGGGGGTGATGGGTGAGCGGGACTCGGTGCGAGTTAGAACACGGGGCAGCGAGCACAGGGGGTGATGGGTGAGCGGGACTGGGTGTGAGTTAGGACACGGGGCAGTGAGCACACGGGGTGATGGGTGAGTGGGACTGGGTGTGAGTTAGGACACGTGGCAGCGAGCACAGGGGGTGATGGGTGAGCGGGACTGGGTGTGAGTTAGGACACGGGGCACCGAGTACAGGGGGTGATGGGTGAGCGGGACTGGGTGTGAGTTAGGACACGGGGCAGTGAGCACAGGGGGTGATGGGTGAACGGGACTCGGTGCGAGTTAGGACACGGGACAGTGAGCACAGGGGGTGATGGGTGAGTGGGACTTGGTGCGAGTTAGGACACGGGGCAGTGAGCACAGAGGGTGATGGGTGAGCGGGACTCGATGCGAGTTAGGACACGGGGCAGTGACCACAGAGGGGTGATGGGTGAGCGGGACGCGGTGCGAGTTAGGACACGGGGCAGTGAGCACAGGGGGTGATGGGTGAGCGGGACTCGGTGCGAGTTAGGACACGGGGCAGTGAGCACAGGGGGTGATGGGTGAGCGGGACTCGGTGCGAGTTAGGACACGGGGCAGTGAGCACAGGGGGTGATGGGTGAGCGGGACTCGGTGCGAGTTAGGACACGGGGCAGTGAGCACAGGGGGTGATGGGTGAGCGGGACTGGGTGCGAGTTAGGACACGGGGCAGCGAGCACAGGGGATGATCGGTGAGCGGGACTGGGTGTGAGTGAGGACACGGGGCAGTGAGCACAGGCGGTGATGGGTGAGCGGGACTCGGTGCGAGTTAGAACACGGGGCAGTGAGCACAGGGGGTGATGGGTGAGCGGGACTCGGTGCGAGTTAGGACACGGGGCAGTGAGCACAGAGGGTGATGGGTGAGCGGGACTCGGTGCGAGTTAGGACACGGGGCAGCGAGCACAGGGGGTGATGGGTGAGCGGGACTCGGTGCGAGTTAGGACACGGGGCAGTGAGCACAGGGGGTGATGGGTGAGCGGGACTGGGTGCGAGTTAGGACACGGGGCAGTGAGCACAGGGGGTGATGGGTGAGCGGGACTTGGTGTGAGTTAGGACACGAGGCAGTGAGCACAGGGGGTGATGGGTGAGCGGGACTTGGTGCGAGTTAGGACACGGGGCAGTGAGCACAGGGGGTGATGGGTGAGTGGGACTTGGTGCGAGTTAGGACACGAGGCAGTGAGCACAGGGGGTGATGGGTGAGTGGGACTTGGTGCGAGTTAGGACACGGGGCAGTGAGCACAGAGGGTGATGGGTGAGCGGGACTCGATGCGAGTTAGGACACGGGGCAGTGAGCACAGGGGGTGATGGGTGAGCGGACTCGGTGCGAGTTAGGACACGGGGCAGTGAGCACAGGCGGTGATGGGTGAGCGGGACTTGGTGCGAGTTAAGACACGGGGCAGCGAGCACAGGGGGTGATAGGTGAGTGGGACTCGGTGCGAGTTAGGACACGGGGCAGTGAGCACAGGGGGTGATGGGTGAGTGGGACTCGGTGCGAGTTAGGACACGGGGCAGTGAGCACAGAGGGTGATGGGTGAGCGGGACTCGATGCGAGTTAGGACACGGGGCAGTGAGCACAGTGGGTGATGGGTGAGCGGGACTCGGTGCGAGTTAAGACACGGGGCAGTGAGCACAGCGGGTGATGGGTGAGTGGGACTTGGTACGAGTTAGGACACGGGGCACTGAGCACAGGGGGTGATGGGTGAGCGGGACTCGGTGCGAGTTAGGACACGGGGCAGTGAGCACAGAGGGTGATGGGTGAGCGGGACTCGGTGCGAGTTAGGACACGGGGCAGCGAGCACAGGGGGTGATGGGTGAGCGGGACTCGGTGCGAGTTAGGACACGGGGCAGTGAGCACAGGGGGTGATGGGTGAGCGGGACTGGGTGCGAGTTAGGACACGGGGCAGTGAGCACAGGGGGTGATGGGTGAGCGGGACTTGGTGTGAGTTAGGACACGAGGCAGTGAGCACAGGGGGTGATGGGTGAGCGGGACTTGGTGCGAGTTAGGACACGGGGCAGTGAGCACAGGGGGTGATGGGTGAGTGGGACTTGGTGCGAGTTAGGACACGAGGCAGTGAGCACAGGGGGTGATGGGTGAGTGGGACTTGGTGCGAGTTAGGACACGGGGCAGTGAGCACAGGGGGTGATGGGTGAGCGGGACTTGGTGTGAGTTAGGACACGAGGCAGTGAGCACAGGGGATGATCGGTGAGCGGGACTGGGTGTGAGTGAGGACACGGGGCAGTGAGCACAGGCGGTGATGGGTGAGCGGGACTCGGTGCGAGTTAGAACACGGGGCAGTGAGCACAGGGGGTGATGGGTGAGCGGGACTCGGTGCGAGTTAGGACACGGGGCAGTGAGCACAGGCGGTGATGGGTGAGCGGGACTTGGTGCGAGTTAAGACACTGGGCAGCGAGCACAGGGGGTGATAGGTGAGTGGGACTCGGTGCGAGTTAGGACACGGGGCACTGAGCACAGGGGGTGATGGGTGAGCGGGACTCGGTGCGAGTTAGGACACGGGGCAGTGAGCACAGAGGGTGATGGGTGAGCGGGACTCGGTGCGAGTTAGGACACGGGGCAGCGAGCACAGGGGGTGATGGGTGAGCGGGACTCGGTGCGAGTTAGGACACGGGGCAGTGAGCACAGGGGGTGATGGGTGAGCGGGACTGGGTGTGAGTTAGGACACGGGGCAGTGAGCACAGGGGGTGATGGGTGAGTGGGACTTGGTGCGAGTTAGGACACGAGGCAGTGAGCACAGGGGGTGATGGGTGAGTGGGACTTGGTGCGAGTTAGGACACGGGGCAGTGAGCACAGAGGGTGATGGGTGAGCGGGACTCGATGCGAGTTAGGACACGGGGCAGTGAGCACAGGGGGTGATGGGTGAGCGGACTCGGTGCGAGTTAGGACACGGGGCAGTGAGCACAGGCGGTGATGGGTGAGCGGGACTTGGTGCGAGTTAAGACACGGGGCAGCGAGCACAGGGGGTGATAGGTGAGTGGGACTCGGTGCGAGTTAGGACACGGGGCAGTGAGCACAGGGGGTGATGGGTGAGTGGGACTCGGTGCGAGTTAGGACACGGGGCAGTGAGCACAGAGGGTGATGGGTGAGCGGGACTCGATGCGAGTTAGGACACGGGGCAGTGAGCACAGTGGGTGATGGGTGAGCGGGACTCGGTGCGAGTTAAGACACGGGGCAGTGAGCACAGCGGGTGATGGGTGAGTGGGACTTGGTACGAGTTAGGACACGGGGCACTGAGCACAGGGGGTGATGGGTGAGTGGGACTTGGTGCGAGTTAGGACACGAGGCAGTGAGCACAGGGGGTGATGGGTGAGTGGGACTTGGTGCGAGTTAGGACACGGGGCAGTGAGCACAGGGGGTGATGGGTGAGCGGGACTTGGTGTGAGTTAGGACACGAGGCAGTGAGCACAGGGGGTGATGGGTGAGCGGGACTTGGTGCGAGTTAGGACACGGGGCAGTGAGCACAGGGGGTGATGGGTGAGTGGGACTTGGTGCGAGTTAGGACACGAGGCAGTGAGCACAGGGGGTGATGGGTGAGTGGGACTTGGTGCGAGTTAGGACACGGGGCAGTGAGCACAGAGGGTGATGGGTGAGCGGGACTCGATGCGAGTTAGGACACGGGGCAGTGAGCACAGGGGGTGATGGGTGAGGGGGACTGGGTGTGAGTTAGGACACGGGGCAGTGAGCACAGGGGGTGATGGGTGAGCGGGACTTGGTGCGAGTTAGGACACGGGGCAGTGAGCACGGGGTGATGGGTGAGCGGGACTGGGTGCGAGTTAGGACACGGGGCAGCGAGCACAGGGGGTGATGGGTGAGCGGGACTGGGTGTGAGTTAGGACACGGGGCAGTGAGCACACGGGGTGATGGGTGAGTGGGACTGGGTGTGAGTTAGGACACGTGGCAGCGAGCACAGGGGGTGATGGGTGAGCGGGACTGGGTGTGAGTTAGGACACGGGGCAGTGAGCACAGGAGGTGATGGGTGAACGGGACTCGGTGCGAGTTCGGACACGGGGCAGTGAGCACAGGCGGTGATGGGTGAGTGGGACTCGGTGCGAGTTAGGACACGGGGGCAGTGAGCACAGGGGGTGATGGGTGAGCGGGACTGGGTGTGAGTTAGGACACGGGGCACCGAGCACAGTGGGTGATGGGTGAACGGGACTCGGTGCGAGTTAGGACACGGGACAGTGAGCACAGGGGGTGATGGGTGAGTGGGACTCGGTGCGAGTTAGGACACGGGGCAGTGAGCACAGAGGGTGATGGGTGAGCGGGACTCGATGCGAGTTAGGACACGGGGCAGTGAGCACAGCGGGTGATGGGTGAGCGGGACTCGGTGCGAGTTAGGACACGGGGCAGTGAGCACAGAGGGTGATGGGTGAGCGGGACTCGATGCGAGTTAGGACACGGGGCAGTGAGCACAGGGGGTGATGGGTGAGCGGGACTGGGTGTGAGTTAGGACACGGGGCAGTGAGCACAGGAGGTGATGGGTGAACGGGACTCGGTGCGAGTTAGGACACGGGGCAGTGAGCACAGAGGGTGATGGGTGAACGGGACTCGGTGTGAGTTAGGACACGGGACAGTGAGCACAGGGGGTGATGGGTGAGTGGGACTCGGTGCGAGTTAGGACACGGGGCAGTGAGCACAGGGGGTGATGGGTGAGCGGGACTGGGTGCGAGTTAGGACACGGGGCAGTGAGCACAGGGGGTGATGGGTGAGCGGGACTTGGTGCGAGTTAGGACACGGGGCAGTGAGCACAGGGGGTGATGGGTGAGCGGGACTTGGTGCGAGTTAGGACACGAGGCAGTGAGCACAGGGGGTGATGGGTGAGCGGGACTGGGTGTGAGTTAGGACACGGGGCAGTGAGCACAGGAGGTGATGGGTGAACGGGACTCGGTGCGAGTTAGGACACGGGGCAGTGAGCACAGAGGGTGATGGGTGAGTGGGACTGGGTGTGAGTTAGGACACGGGGCAGTGAGCACACGGGGTGATGGGTGAGTGGGACTGGGTGTGAGTTAGGACACGTGGCAGCGAGCACAGGGGGTGATGGGTGAGCGGGACTGGGTGTGAGTTAGGACACGTGGCAGCGAGCACAGGGGGTGATGGGTGAGCGGGACTGGGTGTGAGTTAGGACACGGGGCAGTGAGCACAGGAGGTGATGGGTGAACGGGACTCGGTGCGAGTTCGGACACGGGGCAGTGAGCACAGGCGGTGATGGGTGAGTGGGACTCGGTGCGAGTTAGGACACGGGGGCAGTGAGCACAGGGGGTGATGGGTGAGCGGGACTGGGTGTGAGTTAGGACACGGGGCACCGAGCACAGGGGGTGATGGGTGAGCGGGACTCGGTGCGAGTTAGGACACGGGGCAGCGAGCACAGGGGGTGATGGGTGAGTGGGACTCGGTGCGAGTTAGGACACGGGGCAGTGAGCACAGAGGGTGATGGGTGAGCGGGACTCGATGCGAGTTAGGACACGGGGCAGTGAGCACAGCGGGTGATGGGTGAGCGGGACTCGGTGCGAGTTAGGACACGGGGCAGTGAGCACACGGGGTGATGGGTGAGTGGGACTGGGTGTGAGTTAGGACACGTGGCAGCGAGCACAGGGGGTGATGGGTGAGCGGGACTGGGTGTGAGTTAGGACACGGGGCAGTGAGCACAGGAGGTGATGGGTGAACGGGACTCGGTGCGAGTTCGGACACGGGGCAGTGAGCACAGGCGGTGATGGGTGAGTGGGACTCGGTGCGAGTTAGGACACGGGGGCAGTGAGCACAGGGGGTGATGGGTGAGCGGGACTGGGTGTGAGTTAGGACACGGGGCACCGAGCACAGTGGGTGATGGGTGAACGGGACTCGGTGCGAGTTAGGACACGGGACAGTGAGCACAGGGGGTGATGGGTGAGTGGGACTCGGTGCGAGTTAGGACACGGGGCAGTGAGCACAGAGGGTGATGGGTGAGCGGGACTCGATGCGAGTTAGGACACGGGGCAGTGAGCACAGCGGGTGATGGGTGAGCGGGACTCGGTGCGAGTTAGGACACGGGGCAGTGAGCACAGAGGGTGATGGGTGAGCGGGACTCGATGCGAGTTAGGACACGGGGCAGTGAGCACAGGGGGTGATGGGTGAGCGGGACTGGGTGTGAGTTAGGACACGGGGCAGTGAGCACAGGAGGTGATGGGTGAACGGGACTCGGTGCGAGTTAGGACACGGGGCAGTGAGCACAGAGGGTGATGGGTGAACGGGACTCGGTGTGAGTTAGGACACGGGACAGTGAGCACAGGGGGTGATGGGTGAGTGGGACTCGGTGCGAGTTAGGACACGGGGCAGTGAGCACAGGGGGTGATGGGTGAGCGGGACTGGGTGCGAGTTAGGACACGGGGCAGTGAGCACAGGGGGTGATGGGTGAGCGGGACTTGGTGCGAGTTAGGACACGGGGCAGTGAGCACAGGGGGTGATGGGTGAGCGGGACTTGGTGCGAGTTAGGACACGAGGCAGTGAGCACAGGGGGTGATGGGTGAGTGGGACTCGGTGTGAGTTAGGACACGGGGCAGTGAGCACAGGGGGTGATGGGTGAACGGGACTCGGTGCGAGTTAGGACACGGGGCAGTGAGCACAGAGGGTGATGGGTGAGTGGGACTGGGTGTGAGTTAGGACACGGGGCAGTGAGCACACGGGGTGATGGGTGAGTGGGACTGGGTGTGAGTTAGGACACGTGGCAGCGAGCACAGGGGGTGATGGGTGAGCGGGACTGGGTGTGAGTTAGGACACGTGGCAGCGAGCACAGGGGGTGATGGGTGAGCGGGACTGGGTGTGAGTTAGGACACGGGGCAGTGAGCACAGGAGGTGATGGGTGAACGGGACTCGGTGCGAGTTCGGACACGGGGCAGTGAGCACAGGCGGTGATGGGTGAGTGGGACTCGGTGCGAGTTAGGACACGGGGGCAGTGAGCACAGGGGGTGATGGGTGAGCGGGACTGGGTGTGAGTTAGGACACGGGGCACCGAGCACAGTGGGTGATGGGTGAACGGGACTCGGTGCGAGTTAGGACACGGGACAGTGAGCACAGGGGGTGATGGGTGAGTGGGACTCGGTGCGAGTTAGGACACGGGGCAGTGAGCACAGAGGGTGATGGGTGAGCGGGACTCGATGCGAGTTAGGACACGGGGCAGTGAGCACAGGGGGTGATGGGTGAGCGGGACTCGGTGCGAGTTAGGACACGGGGCAGTGAGCACAGAGGGTGATGGGTGAGCGGGACTCGATGCGAGTTAGGACACGGGGCAGTGAGCACAGGGGGTGATGGGTGAGCGGGACTGGGTGTGAGTTAGGACACGGGGCAGTGAGCACAGGAGGTGATGGGTGAACGGGACTCGGTGCGAGTTAGGACACGGGGCAGTGAGCACAGAGGGTGATGGGTGAACGGGACTCGGTGTGAGTTAGGACACGGGACAGTGAGCACAGGGGGTGATGGGTGAGTGGGACTCGGTGCGAGTTAGGACACGGGGCAGTGAGCACAGGGGGTGATGGGTGAGCGGGACTGGATGCGAGTTAGGACACGGGGCAGTGAGCACAGGGGGTGATGGGTGAGCGGGACTTGGTGCGAGTTAGGACACGGGGCAGTGAGCACAGGGGGTGATGGGTGAGCGGGACTTGGTGCAAGTTAGGACACGGGGCAGTGAGCACAGGGGGTGATGGGTGAGCGGGACTTGGTGCGAGTTAGGACACGAGGCAGTGAGCACAGGGGGTGATGGGTGAGCGGGACTGGGTGTGAGTTAGGACACGGGGCAGTGAGCACAGGAGGTGATGGGTGAACGGGACTCGGTGCGAGTTAGGACACGGGGCAGTGAGCACAGAGGGTGATGGGTGAGTGGGACTCGGTGCGAGTTAGGACATGGGGCAGTGAGCACAGGGGGTGATGGGTGAGCGGGACTGGGTGTGAGTTAGGACACGTGGCAGCGAGCACAGGGGGTGATGGGTGAGCGGGACTGGGTGTGAGTTAGGACACGGGGCAGTGAGCACAGGAGGTGATGGGTGAACGGGACTCGGTGCGAGTTAGGACATGGGGCAGTGAGCACAGGGGGTGATGGGTGAACGGGACTCGGTGTGAGTTAGGACACGGGACAGTGAGCACAGGGGGTGATGGGTGAGTGGGACTCGGTGCGAGTTAGGACACGGGGCAGTGAGCACAGGGGGTGATGGGTGAGCGGGACTGGGTGCGAGTTAGGACACGGGGCAGTGAGCACAGGGGGTGATGGGTGAGCGGGACTTGGTGCGAGTTAGGACACGAGGCAGTGAGCACAGGGGGTGATGGGTGAGCGGGACTTGGTGCGAGTTAGGACACGGGGCAGTGAGCACAGGGGGTGATGGGTGAGCGGGACTTGGTGCGAGTTAGGACACGAGGCAGTGAGCACAGGGGGTGATGGGTGAGCGGGACTGGGTGTGAGTTAGGACACGGGGCAGTGAGCACAGGAGGTGATGGGTGAACGGGACTCGGTGCGAGTTAGGACACGGGGCAGTGAGCACAGAGGGTGATGGGTGAGTGGGACTCGGTGCGAGTTAGGACATGGGGCAGTGAGCACAGGGGGTGATGGGTGAACGGGACTCGGTGTGAGTTAGGACACGGGACAGTGAGCACAGGGGGTGATGGGTGAGTGGGACTCGGTGCGAGTTAGGACACGGGGCAGTGAGCACAGGGGGTGATGGGTGAGCGGGACTGGGTGCGAGTTAGGACACGGGGCAGTGAGCACAGGGGGTGATGGGTGAGCGGGACTTGGTGTGAGTTAGGACACGGGGCAGTGAGCACAGGGGGTGATGGGTGAGCGGGACTTGGTGCGAGTTAGGACACGGGGCAGTGAGCACAGGGGGTGATGGGTGAGTGGGACTGGGTGTGAGTTAGGACACGTGGCAGCGAGCACAGGGGGTGATGGGTGAGCGGGACTGGGTGTGAGTTAGGACACGGGGCACCGAGTACAGGGGGTGATGGGTGAGCGGGACTGGGTGTGAGTTAGGACACGGGGCAGTGAGCACAGGGGGTGATGGGTGAACGGGACTCGGTGCGAGTTAGGACACGGGACAGTGAGCACAGGGGGTGATGGGTGAGTGGGACTTGGTGCGAGTTAGGACACGGGGCAGTGAGCACAGAGAGTGATGGGTGAGCGGGACTCGATGCGAGTTAGGACACGGGGCAGTGACCACAGAGGGGTGATGGGTGAGCGGGACGCGGTGCGAGTTAGGACACGGGGCAGTGAGCACAGGGGGTGATGGGTGAGCGGGACTCGGTGCGAGTTAGGACACGGGGCAGTGAGCACAGGGGGTGATGGGTGAGCGGGACTCGGTGCGAGTTAGGACACGGGGCAGTGAGCACAGTGGGTGATGGGTGAGCGGGACTCGGTGCGAGTTAGGACACGGGGCAGTGAGCACAGGGGGTGATGGGTGAGCGGGACTGGGTGCGAGTTAGGACACGGGGCAGCGAGCACAGGGGATGATCGGTGAGCGGGACTGGGTGTGAGTTAGGACACGGGGCAGTGAGCACAGGCGGTGATGGGTGAGCGGGACTCGGTGCGAGTTAGAACACGGGGCAGTGAGCACAGGGGGTGATGGGTGAGCGGGACTCGGTGCGAGTTAGGACACGGGGCAGTGAGCACAGGCGGTGATGGGTGAGCGGGACTTGGTGCGAGTTAAGACACGGGGCAGCGAGCACAGGGGGTGATAGGTGAGTGGGACTCGGTGCGAGTTAGGACACGGGGCAGTGAGCACAGGGGGTGATGGGTGAGCGGGACTGGGTGTGAGTTAGGACACGGGGCAGTGAGCACAGGGGGTGATGGGTGAGCGGGACTTGGTGCGAGTTAGGACACGAGGCAGTGAGCACAGGGGGTGATGGGTGAGCGGGACTTGGTGCGAGTTAGGACACGGGGCAGTGAGCACAGGGGGTGATGGGTGAGCGGACTCGGTGCGAGTTAGGACACGGGGCAGTGAGCACAGGGGGTGATGGGTGAGCGGGACTCGGTGCGAGTTAGGACACGGGGCAGTGAGCACAGAGGGTGATGGGTGAGCGGGACTCGGTGCGAGTTAGGACGTGGGGCAGCGAGCACAGGGGGTGATGGGTGAGCGGGACTCGGTGCGAGTTAGGACGTGGGGCAGTGAGCACAGGGGGTGATGGGTGAGCGGGACTGGGTGCGAGTTAGGACACGGGGCAGTGAGCACAGGGGGTGATGGGTGAGCGGGACTCGGTGTGAGTTAGGACACGAGGCAGTGAGCACAGGGGGTGATGGGTGAGTGGGACTTGGTGCGAGTTAGGACACGGGGCAGCGAGCACAGGGGGTGATGGGTGAGCGGGACTCGGTGCGAGTTAGGACACGGGGCAGCGAGCACAGGGGATGATCGGTGAGCGGGACTCGGTGCGAGTTAGGACACGGGGCAGTGAGCACAGGGGGTGATGGGTGAGTGGGACTTGGTGCGAGTTAGGACACGGGGCAGTGAGCACAGGGGGTGATGGGTGAGCGGGACTCGGTGCGAGTTAGGACACGGGGCAGCGAGCACAGGGGATGATCGGTGAGCGGGACTCGGTGCGAGTTAGGACACGGGGCAGTGAGCACAGGGGGTGATGGGTGAGTGGGACTTGGTGTGAGTTAGGACACGGGGCAGTGAGCACAGGGGGTGATGGATGAGTGGGACTTGGTGCGAGTTAGGACACGAGGCAGCGAGCACGGGGTGATGGGTGAGTGGGACTTGGTGCGAGTTAGGACACGAGGCAGCGAGCACAGGGGGTGATGGGTGAGCGTGACTCGGTGCGAGTTAGAACACGGGGCAGCGAGCAAAGGGGATGATGGGTGAGCGGGACTGGGTGTGAGTTAGGACACGGGGCAGTGAGCACACGGGGTGATGGGTGAGTGGGACTGGGTGTGAGTTAGGACACGTGGCAGCGAGCACAGGGGGTGATGGGTGAGCGGGACTGGGTGTTAGTTAGGACGCGGGGCACCGAGTACAGGGGGTGATGGGTGAGCGGGACTGGGTGTGAGTTAGGACACGGAGCAGTGAGCACAGAGGGTGATGGGTGAGTGGGACTTGGTGCGAGTTAGGACACGGGGCAGTGAGCACAGGGGGTGATGGGTGAGTGGGACTTGGTGCGAGTTAGGACACGGGGCAGTGAGCACAGAGGGTGATGGGTGAGCGGGACTCGATGCGAGTTAGGACACGGGGCAGTGACCACAGAGGGGTGATGGATGAGCGGGACTCGGTGCGAGTTAGGACACGGGGCAGTGAGCACAGGTGGTGATGGGTGAGCGGGACTCGGTGCGAGTTAGGACACGGGGCAGTGAGCACAGGGGGTGATGGGTGAGCGGGACTCGGTGCGAGTTAGGACACGGGGCAGTGAGCACAGGGGGTGATGGGTGAGCGGGACTCGGTGCGAGTTAGGACACGGGGCAGTGAGCACGGAGGGTGATGGGTGAGCGGGACTCGGTGCGAGTTAGGACACGGGGCAGCGAGCACAGGGGGTGATGGGTGAGCGGGACTCGGTGCGAGTTAGGACACGGGGCAGTGAGCACAGGGGGTGATGGGTGAGCGGGACTGGGTGCGAGTTAGGACACGGGGCAGTGAGCACAGGGGGTGATGGGTGAGCGGGACTCGGTGCGAGTTAGGACACGGGGCAGTGAGCACAGGGGGTGATGGGTGAGTGGGACTTGGTGCGAGTTAGGACACGGGGCAGTGAGCACAGGGGGTGATGGATGAGTGGGACTTGGTGCGAGTTAGGACACGGGGCAGTGAGCACAGGGGGTGATGGATGAGTGGGACTTGGTGCGAGTTAGGACACGAGGCAGCGAGCACGGGGTGATGGGTGAGCGGGACTCGGTGCGAGTTAGAACACGGGGCAGCGAGCACAGGGGGTGATGGGTGAGCGGGACTGGGTGTGAGTTAGGACACGGGGCACCGAGTACAGGGGGTGATGGGTGAGCGGGACTGGGTGTGAGTTAGGACACGGGGCAGTGAGCACAGGAGGTGATGGGTGAGTGGGACTTGGTACGAGTTAGGACACGGGGCACTGAGCACAGGGGGTGATGGGTGAGCGGGACTCGGTGCGAGTTAGGACACGGGGCAGTGAGCACAGAGGGTGATGGGTGAGCGGGACTGGGTGCGAGTTAGGACACGGGGCAGTGAGCACAGGGGGTGATGGGTGAGCGGGACTTGGTGTGAGTTAGGACACGAGGCAGTGAGCACAGGGGGTGATGGGTGAGCGGGACTTGGTGCGAGTTAGGACACGGGGCAGTGAGCACAGCGGGTGATGGGTGAGTGGGACTTGGTGCGAGTTAGGACACGAGGCAGCGAGCACAGGGGGTGATGGGTGAGCGGGACTTGGTGCGAGTTAGGACACGGGGCAGTGAGCACAGAGGGTGATGGGTGAGTGGGACTTGGTGCGAGTTAGGACACGGGGCACCGAGTACAGGGGGTGATGGGTGAGCGGGACTGGGTGTGAGTTAGGACACGGGGCAGTGAGCACAGGGGGTGATGGGTGAACGGGACTCGGTGCGAGTTAGGACACGGGACAGTGAGCACAGGGGGTGATGGGTGAGTGGGACTTGGTGCGAGTTAGGACACGGAGCAGTGAGCACAGCGGGTGATGGGTGAGCGGGACTCGATGCGAGTTAGGACACGGGGCAGTGAGCACAGAGGGTGATGGGTGAGCGGGACTGGGTGCGAGTTAGGACACGGGGCAGCGAGCACAGGGGATGATCGGTGAGCGGGACTGGGTGCGAGTTAGGACACGGGGCAGTGAGCACAGGGGGTGATGGGTGAGCGGGACTGGGTGCGAGTTAGGACACGGGGCAGTGAGCACAGGGGGTGATGGGTGAGCGGGACTCGGTGCGAGTTAGGACACGGGGCAGTGAGCACAGGGGGTGATGGGTGAGTGGGACTTGGTGCGAGTTAGGACACGAGGCAGCGAGCACGGGGTGATGGGTGAGCGGGACTCGGTGCGAGTTAGAACACGGGGCAGCGAGCACAGGGGGTGATGGGTGAGCGGGACTTGGTGCGAGTTAGGACACGGGGCAGTGAGCACAGGGGGTGATGGGTGAGCGGGACTGGGTGTGAGTTAGGACACGGGGCAGTGAGCACAGGAGGTGATGGGTGAACGGGACTCGGTGCGAGTTCGGACACGGGGCAGTGAGCACAGAGGGTGATGGGTGAGCGGGACTCGGTGCGAGTTAGGACACGGGGCACTGAGCACAGGGGGTGATGGGTGAGCGGGACTCGGTGCGAGTTAGGACACGGGGCAGTGAGCACAGAGGGTGATGGGTGAGCGGGACTCGGTGCGAGTTAGGACACGGGGCAGCGAGCACAGGGGGTGATGGGTGAGCGGGACTCGGTGCGAGTTAGGACACGGGGCAGTGAGCACAGGGGGTGATGGGTGAGCGGGACTGGGTGTGAGTTAGGACACGGGGCAGTGAGCACAGGGGGTGATGGGTGAGTGGGACTTGGTGCGAGTTAGGACACGAGGCAGTGAGCACAGGGGGTGATGGGTAAGCGGGACTTGGTGCGAGTTAGGACACGGGGCAGTGAGCACAGTGGGTGATGGGTGAGCGGGACTGGGTGCGAGTTAGGACACGGGGCAATGAGCACAGGGGGTGATGGGTGAGCGGACTCGGTGCGAGTTAGGACACGGGGCAGTGAGCACAGGGGGTGATGGGTGAGCAGGACTCGGTGCGAGTTAGGACACGGGGCAGTGAGCACAGAGGGTGATGGGTGAGCGGGACTCGGTGCGAGTTAGGACGTGGGGCAGCGAGCACAGGGGGTGATGGGTGAGCGGGACTCGGTGCGAGTTAGGACGTGGGGCAGTGAGCACAGGGGGTGATGGGTGAGCGGGACTGGGTGCGAGTTAGGACACGGGGCAGTGAGCACAGGGGGTGATGGGTGAGCGGGACTCGGTGTGAGTTAGGACACGAGGCAGTGAGCACAGGGGGTGATGGGTGAGTGGGACTTGGTGCGAGTTAGGACACGGGGCAGCGAGCACAGGGGGTGATGGGTGAGCGGGACTCGGTGCGAGTTAGGACACGGGGCAGCGAGCACAGGGGATGATCGGTGAGCGGGACTCGGTGCGAGTTAGGACACGGGGCAGTGAGCACAGGGGGTGATGGGTGAGTGGGACTTGGTGCGAGTTAGGACACGGGGCAGTGAGCACAGGGGGTGATGGATGAGTGGGACTTGGTGCGAGTTAGGACACGAGGCAGCGAGCACGGGGTGATGGGTGAGCGTGACTCGGTGCGAGTTAGAACACGGGGCAGCGAGCACAGGGGATGATGGGTGAGCGGGACTGGGTGTGAGTTAGGACACGGGGCAGTGAGCACACGGGGTGATGGGTGAGTGGGACTGGGTGTGAGTTAGGACACGTGGCAGCGAGCACAGGGGGTGATGGGTGAGCGGGACTGGGTGTTAGTTAGGACACGGGGCACCGAGTACAGGGGGTGATGGGTGAGCGGGACTGGGTGTGAGTTAGGACACGGGGCAGTGAGCACAGAGGGTGATGGGTGAGTGGGACTTGGTGCGAGTTAGGACACGGGGCAGTGAGCACAGGGGGTGATGGGTGAGTGGGACTTGGTGCGGGTTAGGACACGGGGCAGTGAGCACAGAGGGTGATGGGTGAGCGGGACTCGATGCGAGTTAGGACACGGGGCAGTGAGCACAGAGGGTGATGGGTGAGCGGGACTCGATGCGAGTTAGGACACGGGGCAGTGAGCACAGGGGGTGATGGGTGAGCGGGACTGGGTGTTCGTTAGGACACGGGGCAGTGAGCACAGGAGGTGATGGGTGAACGGGACTCGGTGCGAGTTAGGACACGGGGCAGTGAGCACAGAGGGTGATGGGTGAACGGGACTCGGTGTGAGTTAGGACACGGGACAGTGAGCACAGGGGGTGATGGGTGAGTGGGACTCGGTGCGAGTTAGGACACGGGGCAGTGAGCACAGGGGGTGATGGGTGAGCGGGACTGGATGCGAGTTAGGACACGGGGCAGTGAGCACAGGGGGTGATGGGTGAGCGGGACTTGGTGCGAGTTAGGACACGGGGCAGTGAGCACAGGGGGTGATGGGTGAGCGGGACTGGGTGTGAGTTAGGACACGGGGCAGTGAGCACAGGAGGTGATGGGTGAACGGGACTCGGTGCGAGTTAGGACACGGGGCAGTGAGCACAGAGGGTGATGGGTGAGTGGGACTCGGTGCGAGTTAGGACATGGGGCAGTGAGCACAGGGGGTGATGGGTGAGCGGGACTGGGTGTGAGTTAGGACACGTGGCAGCGAGCACAGGGGGTGATGGGTGAGCGGGACTGGGTGTGAGTTAGGACACGGGGCAGTGAGCACAGGAGGTGATGGGTGAACGGGACTCGGTGCGAGTTAGGACATGGGGCAGTGAGCACAGGGGGTGATGGGTGAACGGGACTCGGTGTGAGTTAGGACACGGGACAGTGAGCACAGGGGGTGATGGGTGAGTGGGACTCGGTGCGAGTTAGGACACGGGGCAGTGAGCACAGGGGGTGATGGGTGAGCGGGACTGGGTGCGAGTTAGGACACGGGGCAGTGAGCACAGGGGGTGATGGGTGAGCGGGACTTGGTGCGAGTTAGGACACGAGGCAGTGAGCACAGGGGGTGATGGGTGAGCGGGACTTGGTGCGAGTTAGGACACGGGGCAGTGAGCACAGGGGGTGATGGGTGAGCGGGACTTGGTGCGAGTTAGGACACGAGGCAGTGAGCACAGGGGGTGATGGGTGAGCGGGACTGGGTGTGAGTTAGGACACGGGGCAGTGAGCACAGGAGGTGATGGGTGAACGGGACTCGGTGCGAGTTAGGACACGGGGCAGTGAGCACAGAGGGTGATGGGTGAGTGGGACTCGGTGCGAGTTAGGACATGGGGCAGTGAGCACAGGGGGTGATGGGTGAACGGGACTCGGTGTGAGTTAGGACACGGGACAGTGAGCACAGGGGGTGATGGGTGAGTGGGACTCGGTGCGAGTTAGGACACGGGGCAGTGAGCACAGGGGGTGATGGGTGAGCGGGACTGGGTGCGAGTTAGGACACGGGGCAGTGAGCACAGGGGGTGATGGGTGAGCGGGACTTGGTGTGAGTTAGGACACGAGGCAGTGAGCACAGGGGGTGATGGGTGAGCGGGACTTGGTGCGAGTTAGGACACGGGGCAGTGAGCACAGGGGGTGATGGGTGAGTGGGACTGGGTGTGAGTTAGGACACGTGGCAGCGAGCACAGGGGGTGATGGGTGAGCGGGACTGGGTGTGAGTTAGGACACGGGGCACCGAGTACAGGGGGTGATGGGTGAGCGGGACTGGGTGTGAGTTAGGACACGGGGCAGTGAGCACAGGGGGTGATGGGTGAACGGGACTCGGTGCGAGTTAGGACACGGGACAGTGAGCACAGGGGGTGATGGGTGAGTGGGACTTGGTGCGAGTTAGGACACGGGGCAGTGAGCACAGAGAGTGATGGGTGAGCGGGACTCGATGCGAGTTAGGACACGGGGCAGTGACCACAGAGGGGTGATGGGTGAGCGGGACGCGGTGCGAGTTAGGACACGGGGCAGTGAGCACAGGGGGTGATGGGTGAGCGGGACTCGGTGCGAGTTAGGACACGGGGCAGTGAGCACAGGGGGTGATGGGTGAGCGGGACTCGGTGCGAGTTAGGACACGGGGCAGTGAGCACAGTGGGTGATGGGTGAGCGGGACTCGGTGCGAGTTAGGACACGGGGCAGTGAGCACAGGGGGTGATGGGTGAGCGGGACTGGGTGCGAGTTAGGACACGGGGCAGCGAGCACAGGGGATGATCGGTGAGCGGGACTGGGTGTGAGTTAGGACACGGGGCAGTGAGCACAGGCGGTGATGGGTGAGCGGGACTCGGTGCGAGTTAGGACACGGGGCAGCGAGCACAGGGGATGATCGGTGAGCGGGACTGGGTGTGAGTTAGGACACGGGGCACTGAGCACAGGGGGTGATGGGTGAGCGGGACTGGGTGCGAGTTAGGACACGGGGCAGTGAGCACAGGAGGTGATGGGTGAACGGGACTCGGTGCGAGTTCGGACACGGGGCAGTGAGCACAGAGGGTGATGGGTGAGCGGGACTCGGTGCGAGTTAGGACACGGGGCAGCGAGCACAGGGGGTGATGGGTGAGCGGGACTCGGTGCGAGTTAGGACACGGGGCAGTGAGCACAGGGGGTGATGGGTGAGCGGGACTGGGTGCGAGTTAGGACACGGGGCAGTGAGCACAGGGGGTGATGGGTGAGCGGGACTTGGTGTGAGTTAGGACACGAGGCAGTGAGCACAGGGGGTGATGGGTGAGCGGGACTTGGTGCGAGTTAGGACACGGGGCAGTGAGCACAGGGGGTGATGGGTGAGTGGGACTTGGTGCGAGTTAGGACACGAGGCAGTGAGCACAGGGGGTGATGGGTGAGTGGGACTTGGTGCGAGTTAGGACACGGGGCAGTGAGCACAGAGGGTGATGGGTGAGCGGGACTCGGTGCGAGTTAGGACACGGGGCAGTGAGCACAGGGGGTGATGGGTGAGCGGGACTGGGTGTGAGTTAGGACACAGGGCAGTGAGCACAGGGGGTGATGGGTGAGCGGGACTTGGTGCGAGTTAGGACACGAGGCAGTGAGCACAGGGGGTGATGGGTGAGCGGACTCGGTGCGAGTTAGGACACGGGGCAGTGAGCACAGGGGGTGATGGGTGAGCGGGACTCGGTGCGAGTTAGGACACGGGGCAGTGAGCACAGAGGGTGATGGGTGAGCGGGACTCGGTGCGAGTTAGGACGTGGGGCAGCGAGCACAGGGGGTGATGGGTGAGCGGGACTCGGTGCGAGTTAGGACGTGGGGCAGTGAGCACAGGGGGTGATGGGTGAGCGGGACTGGGTGCGAGTTAGGACACGGGGCAGTGAGCACAGGGGGTGATGGGTGAGCGGGACTCGGTGTGAGTTAGGACACGAGGCAGTGAGCACAGGGGGTGATGGGTGAGTGGGACTTGGTGCGAGTTAGGACACGGGGCAGCGAGCACAGGGGGTGATGGGTGAGCGGGACTCGGTGCGAGTTAGGACACGGGGCAGCGAGCACAGGGGATGATCGGTGAGCGGGACTCGGTGCGAGTTAGGACACGGGGCAGTGAGCACAGGGGGTGATGGGTGAGTGGGACTTGGTGCGAGTTAGGACACGGGGCAGTGAGCACAGGGGGTGATGGGTGAGCGGGACTCGGTGCGAGTTAGGACACGGGGCAGCGAGCACAGGGGATGATCGGTGAGCGGGACTCGGTGCGAGTTAGGACACGGGGCAGTGAGCACAGGGGGTGATGGGTGAGTGGGACTTGGTGTGAGTTAGGACACGGGGCAGTGAGCACAGGGGGTGATGGGTGAGCGGAACTGGGTGTGAGTTAGGACACGGGGCAGCGAGCACGGGGTGATGGGTGAGTGGGACTTGGTGCGAGTTAGGACACGAGGCAGCGAGCACAGGGGGTGATGGGTGAGCGTGACTCGGTGCGAGTTAGAACACGGGGCAGCGAGCACAGGGGGTGATGGGTGAGCGGGACTGGGTGTGAGTTAGGACACGGGGCAGTGAGCACACGGGGTGATGGGTGAGTGGGACTGGGTGTGAGTTAGGACACGTGGCAGCGAGCACAGGGGGTGATGGGTGAGCGGGACTGGGTGTTAGTTAGGACACGGGGCACCGAGTACAGGGGGTGATGGGTGAGCGGGACTGGGTGCGAGTTAGGACACGGAGCAGTGAGCACAGAGGGTGATGGGTGAGTGGGACTTGGTGCGAGTTAGGACACGGGGCAGTGAGCACAGGGGGTGATGGGTGAGTGGGACTTGGTGCGAGTTAGGACACGGGGCAGTGAGCACAGAGGGTGATGGGTGAGCGGGACTCGATGCGAGTTAGGACACGGGGCAGTGACCACAGAGGGGTGATGGATGAGCGGGACTCGGTGCGAGTTAGGACACGGGGCAGTGAGCACAGGGGGTGATGGGTGAGCGGGACTCGGTGCGAGTTAGGACACGGGGCAGTGAGCACAGGGGGTGATGGGTGAGCGGGACTCGGTGCGAGTTAGGACACGGGGCAGTGAGCACAGGGGGTGATGGGTGAGCGGGACTCGGTGCGAGTTAGGACACGGGGCAGTGAGCACGGAGGGTGATGGGTGAGCGGGACTCGGTGCGAGTTAGGACACGGGGCAGCGAGCACAGGGGGTGATGGGTGAGCGGGACTCGGTGCGAGTTAGGACACGGGGCAGTGAGCACAGGGGGTGATGGGTGAGCGGGACTGGGTGCGAGTTAGGACACGGGGCAGTGAGCACAGGGGGTGATGGGTGAGCGGGACTCGGTGCGAGTTAGGACACGGGGCAGTGAGCACAGGGGGTGATGGGTGAGTGGGACTTGGTGCGAGTTAGGACACGGGCAGTGAGCACAGGGGGTGATGGATGAGTGGGACTTGGTGCGAGTTAGGACACGAGGCAGCGAGCACGGGGTGATGGGTGAGCGGGACTCGGTGCGAGTTAGAACACGGGGCAGCGAGCACAGGGGGTGATGGGTGAGCGGGACTGGGTGTGAGTTAGGACACGGGGCACCGAGTACAGGGGGTGATGGGTGAGCGGGACTGGGTGTGAGTTAGGACACGGGGCAGTGAGCACAGGAGGTGATGGGTGAGTGGGACTTGGTACGAGTTAGGACACGGGGCACTGAGCACAGGGGGTGATGGGTGAGCGGGACTCGGTGCGAGTTAGGACACGGGGCAGTGAGCACAGAGGGTGATGGGTGAGCGGGACTGGGTGCGAGTTAGGACACGGGGCAGTGAGCACAGGGGGTGATGGGTGAGCGGGACTTGGTGTGAGTTAGGACACGAGGCAGTGAGCACAGGGGGTGATGGGTGAGCGGGACTTGGTGCGAGTTAGGACACGGGGCAGTGAGCACAGCGGGTGATGGGTGAGTGGGACTTGGTGCGAGTTAGGACACGAGGCAGCGAGCACAGGGGGTGATGGGTGAGCGGGACTTGGTGCGAGTTAGGACACGGGGCAGTGAGCACAGAGGGTGATGGGTGAGTGGGACTTGGTGCGAGTTAGGACACGGGGCACCGAGTACAGGGGGTGATGGGTGAGCGGGACTGGGTGTGAGTTAGGACACGGGGCAGTGAGCACAGGGGGTGATGGGTGAACGGGACTCGGTGCGAGTTAGGACACGGGACAGTGAGCACAGGGGGTGATGGGTGAGTGGGACTTGGTGCGAGTTAGGACACGGGGCAGTGAGCACAGAGGGTGATGGGTGAGCGGGACTCGATGCGAGTTAGGACACGGGGCAGTGAGCACAGAGGGTGATGGGTGAGCGGGACTGGGTGCGAGTTAGGACACGGGGCAGCGAGCACAGGGGATGATCGGTGAGCGGGACTGGGTGCGAGTTAGGACACGGGGCAGTGAGCACAGGGGGTGATGGGTGAGCGGGACTGGGTGCGAGTTAGGACACGGGGCAGTGAGCACAGCGGGTGATGGGTGAGCGGGACTCGGTGCGAGTTAGGACACGGGGCAGTGAGCACAGGGGGTGATGGGTGAGTGGGACTTGGTGCGAGTTAGGACACGGGGCAGTGAGCACAGGGGGTGATGGGTGAGCGGGACTCGGTGCGAGTTAGAACACGGGGCAGCGAGCACGGGGTGATGGGTGAGCGGGACTCGGTGCGAGTTAGAACACGGGGCAGCGAGCACAGGGGGTGATGGGTGAGCGGGACTTGGTGCGAGTTAGGACACGGGGCAGTGAGCACAGGGGGTGATGGGTGAGCGGGACTGGGTGTGAGTTACGGCACGGGGCAGTGAGCACAGGAGGTGATGGGTGAACGGGACTCGGTGCGAGTTCGGACACGGGGCAGTGAGCACAGATGGTGATGGGTGAGCGGGACTCGGTGCGAGTTAGGACACGGGGCACTGAGCACAGGGGGTGATGGGTGAGCGGGACTCGGTGCGAGTTAGGACACGGGGCAGTGAGCACAGAGGGTGATGGGTGAGCGGGACTCGGTGCGAGTTAGGACACGGGGCAGCGAGCACAGGGGGTGATGGGTGAGCGGGACTGGGTGTGAGTTAGGACACGGGGCAGTGAGCACAGGGGGTGATGGGTGAGTGGGACTTGGTGCGAGTTAGGACACGAGGCAGTGAGCACAGGGGGTGATGGGTGAGCGGGACTTGGTGCGAGTTAGGACACGGGGCAGTGAGCACAGTGGGTGATGGGTGAGCGGGACTGGGTGCGAGTTAGGACACGGGGCAATGAGCACAGGGGGTGATGGGTGAGCGGACTCGGTGCGAGTTAGGACACGGGGCAGTGAGCACAGGGGGTGATGGGTGAGCAGGACTCGGTGCGAGTTAGGACACGGGGCAGTGAGCACAGAGGGTGATGGGTGAGCGGGACTCGGTGCGAGTTAGGACGTGGGGCAGCGAGCACAGGGGGTGATGGGTGAGCGGGACTCGGTGCGAGTTAGGACGTGGGGCAGTGAGCACAGGGGGTGATGGGTGAGCGGGACTGGGTGCGAGTTAGGACACGGGGCAGTGAGCACAGGGGGTGATGGGTGAGCGGGACTCGGTGTGAGTTAGGACACGAGGCAGTGAGCACAGGGGGTGATGGGTGAGTGGGACTTGGTGCGAGTTAGGACACGGGGCAGCGAGCACAGGGGGTGATGGGTGAGCGGGACTCGGTGCGAGTTAGGACACGGGGCAGCGAGCACAGGGGATGATCGGTGAGCGGGACTCGGTGCGAGTTAGGACACGGGGCAGTGAGCACAGGGGGTGATGGGTGAGTGGGACTTGGTGCGAGTTAGGACACGGGGCAGTGAGCACAGGGGGTGATGGATGAGTGGGACTTGGTGCGAGTTAGGACACGAGGCAGCGAGCACGGGGTGATGGGTGAGCGTGACTCGGTGCGAGTTAGAACACGGGGCAGCGAGCACAGGGGATGATGGGTGAGCGGGACTGGGTGTGAGTTAGGACACGGGGCAGTGAGCACACGGGGTGATGGGTGAGTGGGACTGGGTGTGAGTTAGGACACGTGGCAGCGAGCACAGGGGGTGATGGGTGAGCGGGACTGGGTGTTAGTTAGGACACGGGGCACCGAGTACAGGGGGTGATGGGTGAGCGGGACTGGGTGTGAGTTAGGACACGGGGCAGTGAGCACAGAGGGTGATGGGTGAGTGGGACTTGGTGCGAGTTAGGACACGGGGCAGTGAGCACAGGGGGTGATGGGTGAGTGGGACTTGGTGCGAGTTAGGACACGGGGCAGTGAGCACAGAGGGTGATGGGTGAGCGGGACTCGATGCGAGTTAGGACACGGGGCAGTGACCACAGAGGGGTGATGGGTGAGCGGGACTCGGTGCGAGTTAGGACACGGGGCAGTGAGCACAGGGGGTGATGGGTGAGCGGGACTCGGTGCGAGTTAGGACACGGGGCAGTGAGCACAGGGGGTGATGGGTGAGCGGGACTCGGTGCGAGTTAGGACACGGGGCAGTGAGCACAGGGGGTGATGGGTGAGCGGGACTCGGTGCGAGTTAGGACACGGGGCAGTGAGCACGGAGGGTGATGGGTGAGCGGGACTCGGTGCGAGTTAGGACACGGGGCAGCGAGCACAGGGGGTGATGGGTGAGCGGGACTCGGTGCGAGTTAGGACACGGGGCAGTGAGCACAGGGGGTGATGGGTGAGCGGGACTGGGTGCGAGTTAGGACACGGGGCAGTGAGCACAGGGGGTGATGGGTGAGCGGGACTCGGTGCGAGTTAGGACACGGGGCAGTGAGCACAGGGGGTGATGGGTGAGTGGGACTTGGTGCGAGTTAGGACACGGGCAGTGAGCACAGGGGGTGATGGATGAGTGGGACTTGGTGCGAGTTAGGACACGAGGCAGCGAGCACGGGGTGATGGGTGAGCGGGACTCGGTGCGAGTTAGAACACGGGGCAGCGAGCACAGGGGGTGATGGGTGAGCGGGACTGGGTGTGAGTTAGGACACGGGGCAGTGAGCACAGGGGGTGATGGGTGAGTGGGACTGGGTGCGAGTTAGGACACGTGGCAGCGAGCACAGGGGGTGATGGGTGAGCGGGACTCGGTGCGAGTTAGGACACGGGGCAGTGAGCACAGGGGGTGATGGGTGAGCGGGACTTGGTGCGAGTTAGGACACGGGGCAGTGAGCACAGAGGGTGATGGGTGAGCGGGACTCGGTGCGAGTTAGGACACGGGGCAGTGAGCACAGGGGGTGATGGGTGAGTGGGACTTGGTGCGAGTTAGGACACGGGCAGTGAGCACAGGGGGTGATGGATGAGTGGGACTCGGTGCGAGTTAGGACACGAGGCAGTGAGCACAGAGGGTGATGGGTGAGCGGGACTCGGTGCGAGTTAGGACACGGGGCAGCGAGCACAGGGGGTGATGGGTGAGCGGGACTCGGTGCGAGTTAGGACACGGGGCAGTGAGCACAGGGGGTGATGGGTGAGCGGGACTGGGTGCGAGTTAGGACACGGGGCAGTGAGCACAGGGGGTGATGGGTGAGCGGGACTTGGTGTGAGTTAGGACACGAGGCAGTGAGCACAGGGGGTGATGGGTGAGCGGGACTTGGTGCGAGTTAGGACACGGGGCAGTGAGCACAGGGGGTGATGGGTGAGTGGGACTTGGTGCGAGTTAGGACACGAGGCAGTGAGCACAGGGGGTGATGGGTGAGCGGGACTTGGTGCGAGTTAGGACACGGGGCAGTGAGCACAGGGGGTGATGGGTGAGCGGGACTTGGTGTGAGTTAGGACACGAGGCAGTGAGCACAGGGGGTGATGGGTGAGCGGGACTTGGTGCGAGTTAGGACACGGGGCAGTGAGCACAGGGGGTGATGGGTGAGTGGGACTTGGTGCGAGTTAGGACACGAGGCAGTGAGCACAGGGGGTGATGGGTGAGCGGGACTTGGTGCGAGTTAGGACACGGGGCAGTGAGCACAGGGGGTGATGGGTGAGTGGGACTTGGTGCGAGTTAGGACACGGGGCAGTGAGCACAGGGGGTGATGGGTGAACGGGACTCGGTGCGAGTTAGGACACGGGACAGTGAGCACAGGGGGTGATGGGTGAGTGGGACTTGGTGCGAGTTAGGACACGGGGCAGTGAGCACAGAGGGTGATGGGTGAGCGGGACTCGATGCGAGTTAGGACACGGGACAGTGAGCACGGGGGGTGATGGGTGAGTGGGACTTGGTGCGAGTTAGGACACGGGGCAGTGAGCACAGGGGGTGATGGGTGAGTGGGACTTGGTGCGAGTTAGGACACGGGGCAGTGAGCACAGGGGGTGATGGATGAGTGGGACTTGGTGCGAGTTAGGACACGAGGCAGCGAGCACGGGGTGATGGGTGAGCGGGACTCGGTGTGAGTTAGGACACGGGGCAGTGAGCACAGGGGGTGATGGGTGAGTGGGACTCGGTGCGAGTTAGAACACGTGGCAGCGAGCACAGCGGGTGATGGGTGAGCGGGACTGGGTGTGAGTTAGGACACGGGGCAGTGAGCACACGGGGTGATGGGTGAGTGGGACTGGGTGTGAGTTAGGACACGGGGCAGTGAGCACAGGGGGTGATGGGTGAGCGGGACTCGGTGTGAGTTAGGACACGAGGCAGTGAGCACAGGGGGTGATGGGTGAGCGGGACTTGGTGCGAGTTAGGACACGGGGCAGTGAGCACAGGGGGTGATGGATGAGTGGGACTTGGTGCGAGTTAGGACACGAGGCAGCGAGCACGGGGTGATGGGTGAGCGTGACTCGGTGCGAGTTAGAACACGGGGCAGCGAGCACAGGGGATGATGGGTGAGCGGGACTGGGTGTGAGTTAGGACACGGGGCAGTGAGCACACGGGGTGATGGGTGAGTGGGACTGGGTGTGAGTTAGGACACGTGGCAGCGAGCACAGGGGGTGATGGGTGAGTGGGACTTGGTGCGAGTTAGGACACGGGGCAGTGAGCACAGGGGGTGATGGGTGAGCGGGACTGGGTGTTAGTTAGGACACGGGGCACCGAGTACAGGGGGTGATGGGTGAGCGGGACTGGGTGTGAGTTAGGACACGGGGCAGTGAGCACAGAGGGTGATGGGTGAGTGGGACTTGGTGCGAGTTAGGACACGGGGCAGTGACCACAGAGGGGTGATGGGTGAGCGGGACTCGGTGCGAGTTAGGACACGGGGCAGTGAGCACAGGGGGTGATGGGTGAGCGGGACTCGGTGCGAGTTAGGACACGGGGCAGTGAGCACAGGGGGTGATGGGTGAGCGGGACTCGGTGCGAGTTAGGACACGGGGCAGTGAGCACAGGGGGTGATGGGTGAGCGGGACTCGGTGCGAGTTAGGACACGGGGTAGTGAGCACAGGGGGTGATGGGTGAGCGGGACTGGGTGCGAGTTAGGACACGGGGCAGCGAGCACAGGGGATGATCGGTGAGCGGGACTGGGTGCGAGTTAGGACACGGGGCAGTGAGCACAGGGGTTGATGGGTGAGCGGGACTCGGTGCGAGTTAGGACACGGGGCAGTGAGCACAGGGGGTGATGGGTGAGTGGGACTTGGTGCGAGTTAGGACACGGGCAGTGAGCACAGGGGGTGATGGATGAGTGGGACTTGGTGCGAGTTAGGACACGAGGCAGCGAGCACGGGGTGATGGGTGAGCGGGACTCGGTGCGAGTTAGAACACGGGGCAGCGAGCACAGGGGTTGATGGGTGAGCGGGACTGGGTGTGAGTTAGGACACGGGGCAGTGAGCACAGGGGTTGATGGGTGAGTGGGACTGGGTGTGAGTTAGGACACGTGGCAGCGAGCACAGGGGGTGATGGGTGAGCGGGACTGGGTGCGAGTTAGGACACGGGGCACCGAGTACAGGGGGTGATGGGTGAGCGGGACTGGGTGTGAGTTAGGACACGGGGCAGTGAGCACAGGAGGTGATGGGTGAACGGGACTCGGTGCGAGTTCGGACACGGGGCAGTGAGCACAGGCGGTGATGGGTGAGCGGGACTTGGTGCGAGTTAAGACACGGGGCAGCGAGCACAGGGGGTGATAGGTGAGTGGGACTCGGTGCGAGTTAGTGCACGGGGCAGTGAGCACAGGGGGTGATGGGTGAGTGGGACTCGGTGCGAGTTAGGACACGGGGCAGTGAGCACAGAGGGTGATGGGTGAGCGGGACTCGATGCGAGTTAGGACACGGGGCAGTGAGCACAGGGGGTGATGGGTGAGTGGGACTTGGTGCGAGTTAGGACACGAGGCAGTGAGCACAGGGGGTGATGGGTGAGCGGGACTTGGTGCGAGTTAGGACACGGGGCAGTGAGCACAGGGGGTGATGGGTGAGCGGGACTTGGTGTGAGTTAGGACACGGGACAGTGAGCACAGGGGGTGATGGGTGAGTGGGACTTGGTGTGAGTTAGGACACGGGACAGTGAGCACAGGGGGTGATGGGTGAGTGGGACTTGGTGTGAGTTAGGACACGGGACAGTGAGCACAGGGGGTGATGGGTGAGCGGGACTTGGTGTGAGTTAGGACACGGGGCAGTGAGCACAGGGGGTGATGGGTGAGTGGGACTTGGTGCGAGTTAGGACACGGGGCAGTGAGCACAGAGGGTGATGGTTGAGCGGGACTCGATGCGAGTTAGGACACGGGGCAGTGAGCACAGGGGGTGATGGGTGAGCGGACTCGGTGCGAGTTAGGACACGGGGCAGTGAGCACAGGGGGTGATGGGTGAGCGGGACTCGGTGCGAGTTAGGACACGGAGCAGTGAGCACAGAGGGTGATGGGTGAGCGGGACTCGGTGCGAGTTAGGACGTGGGGCAGCGAGCACAGGGTGTGATGGGTGAGCGGGACTCGGTGTGAGTTAGGACACGGGGCAGTGAGCACAGGGGGTGATGGGTGAACGGGACTCGGTGCGAGTTCGGACACGGGGCAGTGAGCACAGGCGGTGATGGGTGAGCGGGAGTTGGTGCGAGTTAAGACACGGGGCAGCGAGCACAGGGGGTGATAGGTGAGTGGGACTCGGTGCGAGTTAGGACACGGGGCAGTGAGCACAGGGGGTGATGGGTGAGTGGGACTCGGTGCGAGTTAGGACACGGGGCAGTGAGCACAGGGGGTGATGGGTGAGTGGGACTCGGTGCGAGTTAGGACATGGGGCAGTGAGCACAGGGGGTGATGGGTGAGCGGGACTGGGTGCGAGTTCGGACACGGGGCAGTGAGCACAGGCGGTGATGGGTGAGCGGGACTTGGTGCGAGTTAAGACACGGGGCAGCGAGCACAGGGGGTGATAGGTGAGTGGGACTCGGTGCGAGTTAGGGCACGGGGCAGTGAGCACAGGGGGTGATGGGTGAGCGGGACTGGGTGCGAGTTAGGACACGGGGCACCGAGTACAGAGGGTGATGGGTGAGCGGGACTGGGTGTGAGTTAGGACACGGGGCAGTGAGCACAGGAGGTGATGGGTGAACGGGACTCGGTGCGAGTTCGGACACGGGGCAGTGAGCACAGGCGGTGATGGGTGAGCGGGACTTGGTGCGAGTTAAGACACGGGGCAGCGAGCACAGGGGGTGATAGGTGAGTGGGACTCGGTGCGAGTTAGGGCACGGGGCAGTGAGCACAGGGGGTGATGGGTGAGTGGGACTCGGTGCGAGTTAGGACACGGGGCAGTGAGCACAGAGGGTGATGGGTGAGCGGGACTCGATGCGAGTTAGGACACGGGGCAGTGAGCACAGGGGGTGATGGGTGAGTGGGACTTGGTGCGAGTTAGGACACGAGGCAGTGAGCACAGGGGGTGATGGGTGAGCGGGACTTGGTGCGAGTTAGGACACGGGGCAGTGAGCACAGGGGGTGATGGGTGAGCGGGACTTGGTGTGAGTTAGGACACGGGACAGTGAGCACAGGGGGTGATGGGTGAGTGGGACTTGGTGTGAGTTAGGACACGGGACAGTGAGCACAGGGGGTGATGGGTGAGTGGGACTTGGTGTGAGTTAGGACACGGGACAGTGAGCACAGGGGGTGATGGGTGAGCGGGACTTGGTGTGAGTTAGGACACGGGGCAGTGAGCACAGGGGGTGATGGGTGAGTGGGACTTGGTGCGAGTTAGGACACGGGGCAGTGAGCACAGAGGGTGATGGGTGAGCGGGACTCGATGCGAGTTAGGACACGGGGCAGTGAGCACAGGGGGTGATGGGTGAGCGGACTCGGTGCGAGTTAGGACACGGGGCAGTGAGCACAGCGGGTGATGGGTGAGCGGGACTCGGTGCGAGTTAGGACACGGAGCAGTGAGCACAGAGGGTGATGGGTGAGCGGGACTCGGTGCGAGTTAGGACGTGGGGCAGCGAGCACAGGGGGTGATGGGTGAGCGGGACTCGGTGTGAGTTAGGACACGGGGCAGTGAGCACAGGGGGTGATGGGTGAACGGGACTCGGTGCGAGTTCGGACACGGGGCAGTGAGCACAGGCGGTGATGGGTGAGCGGGAGTTGGTGCGAGTTAAGACACGGGGCAGCGAGCAGAGGGGGTGATAGGTGAGTGGGACTCGGTGCGAGTTAGGACACGGGGCAGTGAGCACAGGGGGTGATGGGTGAGCGGGACTCGGTGCGAGTTAGGACACGGGGCAGTGAGCACAGGGGGTGATGGGTGAGTGGGACTCGGTGCGAGTTAGGACATGGGGCAGTGAGCACAGGGGGTGATGGGTGAGCGGGACTGGGTGCGAGTTAGGACACGGGGGCAGTGAGCACAGGGGGTGATGGGTGAGCGGGACTGGGTGCGAGTTAGGACACGGGGCACCGAGCACAGTGGGTGATGGGTGAACGGGACTCGGTGTGAGTTAGGACACGGGACAGTGAGCACAGGGGGTGATGGGTGAACGGGACTCGGTGCGAGTTAGGACACGGGACAGTGAGCACAGGGGGTGATGGGTGAGTGGGACTCGGTGCGAGTTAGGACACGGGGCAGTGAGCACAGAGGGTGATGGGTGAGTGGGACTCGATGCGAGTTAGGACACGGGCAGTGAGCACAGGGGGTGATGGGTGAGCGGGACTTGGTGCGAGTTAGGACACGGGGCAGCGAGCACAGGGGGTGATGGGTGAGTGGGACTTGGTGCGAGTTA
The DNA here is from genome assembly GCF_044704955.1 of Pristiophorus japonicus. Classification (NCBI taxonomy): domain Eukaryota; kingdom Metazoa; phylum Chordata; class Chondrichthyes; family Pristiophoridae; genus Pristiophorus; species Pristiophorus japonicus. The sequence continues at coordinate 804,084 of NC_091999.1, read as the reverse complement.
GGACACGGGGCAGTGAGCACAGGGGGTGATGGGTGAGTGGGACTTGGTGCGAGTTAGGACACGAGGCAGTGAGCACAGGGGGTGATGGGTGAGCGGGACTTGGTGCGAGTTAGGACACGGGGCAGTGAGCACAGGGGGTGATGGGTGAGTGGGACTTGGTGCGAGTTAGGACACGGGGCAGCGAGCACAGGGGGTGATGGGTGAGTGGGACTTGGTGCGAGTTAGGACACGGGGCAGTGAGCACAGGGGGTGATGGGTGAGTGGGACTTGGTGTGAGTTAGGACACGGGACAGTGAGCACAGGGGGTGATGGGTGAGCGGGACTTGGTGTGAGTTAGGACACGGGGCAGTGAGCACAGGGGGTGATGGGTGAGTGGGACTTGGTGCGAGTTAGGACACGGGGCAGTGAGCACAGAGGGTGATGGGTGAGCGGGACTCGATGCGAGTTAGGACACGGGGCAGTGAGCACAGGGGGTGATGGGTGAGCGGACTCGGTGCGAGTTAGGACACGGGGCAGTGAGCACAGCGGGTGATGGGTGAGCGGGACTCGGTGCGAGTTAGGACACGGAGCAGTGAGCACAGAGGGTGATGGGTGAGCGGGACTCGGTGCGAGTTAGGACGTGGGGCAGCGAGCACAGGGGGTGATGGGTGAGCGGGACTCGGTGTGAGTTAGGACACGGGGCAGTGAGCACAGGGGGTGATGGGTGAACGGGACTCGGTGCGAGTTCGGACACGGGGCAGTGAGCACAGGCGGTGATGGGTGAGCGGGAGTTGGTGCGAGTTAAGACACGGGGCAGCGAGCACAGGGGGTGATAGGTGAGTGGGACTCGGTGCGAGTTAGGACACGGGGCAGTGAGCACAGGGGGTGATGGGTGAGCGGGACTCGGTGCGAGTTAGGACACGGGGCAGTGAGCACAGGGGGTGATGGGTGAGTGGGACTCGGTGCGAGTTAGGACATGGGGCAGTGAGCACAGGGGGTGATGGGTGAGCGGGACTGGGTGCGAGTTAGGACACGGGGGCAGTGAGCACAGGGGGTGATGGGTGAGCGGGACTGGGTGCGAGTTAGGACACGGGGCACCGAGCACAGTGGGTGATGGGTGAACGGGACTCGGTGTGAGTTAGGACACGGGACAGTGAGCACAGGGGGTGATGGGTGAACGGGACTCGGTGCGAGTTAGGACACGGGACAGTGAGCACAGGGGGTGATGGGTGAGTGGGACTCGGTGCGAGTTAGGACACGGGGCAGTGAGCACAGAGGGTGATGGGTGAGTGGGACTCGATGCGAGTTAGGAAACGGGCAGTGAGCACAGGGGGTGATGGGTGAGCGGGACTTGGTGCGAGTTAGGACACGGGGCAGCGAGCACAGGGGGTGATGGGTGAGTGGGACTTGGTGCGAGTTAGGACACGGGGCAGTGAGCACAGGGGGTGATGGGTGAGTGGGACTTGGTGCGAGTTAGGACACGAGGCAGTGAGCACAGGGGGTGATGGGTGAGCGGGACTTGGTGCGAGTTAGGACACGGGGCAGTGAGCACAGGGGGTGATGGGTGAGTGGGACTTGGTGCGAGTTAGGACACGGGGCAGCGAGCACAGGGGGTGATGGGTGAGTGGGACTTGGTGCGAGTTAGGACACGGGGCAGTGAGCACAGGGGGTGATGGGTGATGGGTGAACGGGACTCGGTGCGAGTTAGGACACGGGACAGTGAGCACAGGGGGTGATGGGTGAGTGGGACTTGGTGCGAGTTAGGACACGGGGCAGTGAGCACAGAGGGTGATGGGTGAGCGGGACTCGATGCGAGTTAGGACACAGGGCAGTGAGCACAGGGGGTGATGGGTGAGCGGGACTCGGTGCGAGTTAGGACACGGGGCAGTGAGCACAGGGGGTGATGGGTGAGCGGGACTCGGTGCGAGTTAGGACACGGGGCAGTGAGCACAGTGGGTGATGGGTGAGCGGGACTCGGTGCGAGTTAGGACACGGGGCAGTGAGCACAGGGGGTGATGGGTGAGCGGGACTGGGTGCGAGTTAGGACACGGGGCAGTGAGCACAGGGGGTGATGGGTGAGCGGGACTCGGTGTGAGTTAGGACACGAGGCAGTGAGCACAGGGGGTGATGGGTGAGCGGGACTTGGTGCGAGTTAGGACACGGGGCAGTGAGCACAGGGGGTGATGGATGAGTGGGACTTGGTGCGAGTTAGGACACGAGGCAGCGAGCACAGGGGGTGATGGGTGAGCGGGACTCGGTGCGAGTTAGGACACGGGGCAGCGAGCACAGGGGATGAACGGTGAGCGGGACTCGGTGCGAGTTAGGACACGGGGCAGCGAGCATGGGGTGATGGGTGAGCGTGACTCGGTGCGAGTTAGGACACGGGGCAGCGAGCACAGGGGGTGATGGGTGAGCGGGACTCGGTGCGAGTTAGGACACGGGGCAGTGAGCACAGGGGGTGATGGGTGAGCGGGACTGGGTGTGAGTTAGGACACGGGGCAGTGAGCACAGGGGGTGATGGGTGAGTGGGACTGGCTGTGAGTTAGGACACGTGGCAGTGAGCACAGGGGGTGATGGGTGAGCGGGACTCGGTGTGAGTTAGGACACGGGGCAGTGAGCACAGGGGGTGATGGGTGAGTGGGACTAGGTGTGAGTTAGGACACGGGACAGTGAGCACAGGGGGTGATGGGTGAACGGGACTCGGTGTGAGTTAGGACACGGGACAGTGAGCACAGGGGGTGATGGGTGAGTGGGACTCGGTGTGAGTTAGGACACGGGTCAGCGAGCACAGGGGGTGATGGGTGAGCGGGACCCGATGCGAGTTAGGACACGGGGCAGTGAGCACAGGGGGTGATGGGTGAGCGGGACTCGGTGCGAGTTAGGACACGGGGCAGTGAGCACAGGGGGTGATGGGTGAGCGGGACTCGGTGCGAGTTAGGACACGGGGCAGCGAGCACAGAGGGTGATGGGTGAGCGGGACTCGGTGCGAGTTAGGACACGGGGCAGCGAGCACAGGGGGTGATGGGTGAGCGGGACTCGGTGCGAGTTAGGACACGGGGCAGTGAGCACAGGGGGTGATGGGTGAGCGGGACTGGGTGCGAGTTAGGACACGGGGCAGTGAGCACAGGGGGTGATGGGTGAGCGGGACTTGGTGTGAGTTAGGACACGAGGCAGTGAGCACAGGGGGTGATGGGTGAGCGGGACTTGGTGCGAGTTAGGACACGGGGCAGTGAGCACAGGGGGTGATGGGTGAGTGGGACTTGGTGCGAGTTAGGACACGAGGCAGTGAGCACAGGGGGTGATGGGTGAGCGGGACTTGGTGCGAGTTAGGACACGGGGCAGTGAGCACAGGGGGTGATGGGTGAGTGGGACTTGGTGCGAGTTCGGACACGGGGCAGTGAGCACAGAGGGTGATGGGTGAGCGGGACTCGGTGCGAGTTAGGACGTGGGGCAGCGAGCACAGGGGGTGATGGGTGAGCGGGACTCGGTGTGAGTTAGGACACGGGGCAGTGAGCACAGGGGGTGATGGGTGAACGGGACTCGGTGCGAGTTCGGACACGGGGCAGTGAGCACAGGAGGTGATGGGTGAACGGGACTCGGTGCGAGTTCGGACACGGGGCAGTGAGCACAGGCGGTGATGGGTGAGCGGGAGTTGGTGCGAGTTAAGACACGGGGCAGCGAGCACAGGGGGTGATAGGTGAGTGGGACTCGGTGCGAGTTAGGACACGGGGCAGTGAGCACAGAGGGTGATGGGTGAGCGGGACTCGGTGCGAGTTAGGACACGGGGCAGTGAGCACAGGGGGTGATGGGTGAGTGGGACTCGGTGCGAGTTAGGACATGGGGCAGTGAGCACAGGGGGTGATGGGTGAGCGGGACTGGGTGCGAGTTAGGACACGGGGGCAGTGAGCACAGGGGGTGACGGGTGAGCGGGACTGGGTGCGAGTTAGGACACGGGGCACCGAGCACAGTGGGTGATGGGTGAACGGGACTCGGTGTGAGTTAGGACACGGGACAGTGAGCACAGGGGGTGATGGGTGAACGGGACTCGGTGCGAGTTAGGACACGGGGCAGTGAGCACAGGGGGTGATGGATGAGTGGGACTTGGTGCGAGTTAGGACACGAGGCAGCGAGCACAGGGGGTGATGGGTGAGCGGGACTCGGTGCGAGTTAGGACACGGGGCAGCGAGCACAGGGGATGATCGGTGAGCGGGACTCGGTGCGAGTTAGGACACGGGGCAGCGAGCATGGGGTGATGGGTGAGCGTGACTCGGTGCGAGTTAGGACACGGGGCAGCGAGCACAGGGGGTGATGGGTGAGCGGGACTGGGTGTGAGTTAGGACACGGGGCAGTGAGCACAGGGGGTGATGGGTGAGTGGGACTGGGTGTGAGTTAGGACACGTGGCAGTGAGCACAGGGGGTGATGGGTGAGCGGGACTCGGTGTGAGTTAGGACACGGGGCAGTGAGCACAGGAGGTGATGGGTGAACGGGACTCGGTGCGAGTTAGGACACGGGGCAGTGAGCACAGGGGGTGATGGGTGAGTGGGACTAGGTGTGAGTTAGGACACGGGACAGTGAGCACAGGGGGTGATGGGTGAGTGGGACTTGGTGCGAGTTAGGACACGGGACAGTGAGCACAGGGGGTGATGGGTGAGCGGGACTGGGTGTGAGTTAGGACACGGGGCAGTGAGCACAGGGGGTGATGGGTGAGTGGGACTGGCTGTGAGTTAGGACACGTGGCAGTGAGCACAGGGGGTGATGGGTGAGCGGGACTCGGTGTGAGTTAGGACACGGGGCAGTGAGCACAGGGGGTGATGGGTGAGTGGGACTAGGTGTGAGTTAGGACACGGGACAGTGAGCACAGGGGGTGATGGGTGAACGGGACTCGGTGTGAGTTAGGACACGGGACAGTGAGCACAGGGGGTGATGGGTGAGTGGGACTCGGTGTGAGTTAGGACACGGGTCAGCGAGCACAGGGGGTGATGGGTGAGCGGGACCCGATGCGAGTTAGGACACGGGGCAGTGAGCACAGGGGGTGATGGGTGAGCGGGACTCGGTGCGAGTTAGGACACGGGGCAGTGAGCACAGGGGGTGATGGGTGAGCGGGACTCGGTGCGAGTTAGGACACGGGGCAGCGAGCACAGAGGGTGATGGGTGAGCGGGACTCGGTGCGAGTTAGGACACGGGGCAGCGAGCACAGGGGGTGATGGGTGAGCGGGACTCGGTGCGAGTTAGGACACGGGGCAGTGAGCACAGGGGGTGATGGGTGAGCGGGACTGGGTGCGAGTTAGGACACGGGGCAGTGAGCACAGGGGGTGATGGGTGAGCGGGACTTGGTGTGAGTTAGGACACGAGGCAGTGAGCACAGGGGGTGATGGGTGAGCGGGACTTGGTGCGAGTTAGGACACGGGGCAGTGAGCACAGGGGGTGATGGGTGAGTGGGACTTGGTGCGAGTTAGGACACGAGGCAGTGAGCACAGGGGGTGATGGGTGAGCGGGACTTGGTGCGAGTTAGGACACGGGGCAGTGAGCACAGGGGGTGATGGGTGAGTGGGACTTGGTGCGAGTTCGGACACGGGGCAGTGAGCACAGAGGGTGATGGGTGAGCGGGACTCGGTGCGAGTTAGGACGTGGGGCAGCGAGCACAGGGGGTGATGGGTGAGCGGGACTCGGTGTGAGTTAGGACACGGGGCAGTGAGCACAGGGGGTGATGGGTGAACGGGACTCGGTGCGAGTTCGGACACGGGGCAGTGAGCACAGGAGGTGATGGGTGAACGGGACTCGGTGCGAGTTCGGACACGGGGCAGTGAGCACAGGCGGTGATGGGTGAGCGGGAGTTGGTGCGAGTTAAGACACGGGGCAGCGAGCACAGGGGGTGATAGGTGAGTGGGACTCGGTGCGAGTTAGGACACGGGGCAGTGAGCACAGAGGGTGATGGGTGAGCGGGACTCGGTGCGAGTTAGGACACGGGGCAGTGAGCACAGGGGGTGATGGGTGAGTGGGACTCGGTGCGAGTTAGGACATGGGGCAGTGAGCACAGGGGGTGATGGGTGAGCGGGACTGGGTGCGAGTTAGGACACGGGGGCAGTGAGCACAGGGGGTGACGGGTGAGCGGGACTGGGTGCGAGTTAGGACACGGGGCACCGAGCACAGTGGGTGATGGGTGAACGGGACTCGGTGTGAGTTAGGACACGGGACAGTGAGCACAGGGGGTGATGGGTGAACGGGACTCGGTGCGAGTTAGGACACGGGGCAGTGAGCACAGGGGGTGATGGATGAGTGGGACTTGGTGCGAGTTAGGACACGAGGCAGCGAGCACAGGGGGTGATGGGTGAGCGGGACTCGGTGCGAGTTAGGACACGGGGCAGCGAGCACAGGGGATGATCGGTGAGCGGGACTCGGTGCGAGTTAGGACACGGGGCAGCGAGCATGGGGTGATGGGTGAGCGTGACTCGGTGCGAGTTAGGACACGGGGCAGCGAGCACAGGGGGTGATGGGTGAGCGGGACTGGGTGTGAGTTAGGACACGGGGCAGTGAGCACAGGGGGTGATGGGTGAGTGGGACTGGGTGTGAGTTAGGACACGTGGCAGTGAGCACAGGGGGTGATGGGTGAGCGGGACTCGGTGTGAGTTAGGACACGGGGCAGTGAGCACAGGAGGTGATGGGTGAACGGGACTCGGTGCGAGTTAGGACACGGGGCAGTGAGCACAGGGGGTGATGGGTGAGTGGGACTAGGTGTGAGTTAGGACACGGGACAGTGAGCACAGGGGGTGATGGGTGAGTGGGACTTGGTGCGAGTTAGGACACGGGACAGTGAGCACAGGGGGTGATGGGTGAGCGGGACTTGGTGCGAGTTAGGACATGGGGCAGTGAGCACAGGGGGTGATGGGTGAGCGGGACCCGATGCGAGTTAGGACACGGGGCAGTGAGCACAGGGGGTGATGGGTGAGCGGGACTCGGTGCGAGTTAGGACACGGGGCAGTGAGCACAGGGGGTGATGGGTGAGCGGGACTCGGTGCGAGTTAGGACACGGGGCAGCGAGCACAGAGGGTGATGGGTGAGCGGGACTCGGTGCGAGTTAGGACACGGGGCAGCGAGCACAGGGGGTGATGGGTGAGCGGGACTCGGTGCGAGTTAGGACACGGGGCAGTGAGCACAGGGGGTGATGGGTGAGCGGGACTTGGTGCGAGTTAGGACACGGGGCAGTGAGCACAGGGGGTGATGGGTGAGCGGGACTTGGTGTGAGTTAGGACACGAGGCAGTGAGCACAGGGGGTGATGGGTGAGCGGGACTTGGTGCGAGTTAGGACACGGGGCAGTGAGCACAGGGGGTGATGGGTGAGTGGGACTTGGTGCGAGTTAGGACACGAGGCAGTGAGCACAGGGGGTGATGGGTGAGCGGGACTTGGTGCGAGTTAGGACACGGGGCAGTGAGCACAGGGGGTGATGGGTGAGTGGGACTTGGTGCGAGTTCGGACACGGGGCAGTGAGCACAGAGGGTGATGGGTGAGCGGGACTCGGTGCGAGTTAGGACGTGGGGCAGCGAGCACAGGGGGTGATGGGTGAGCGGGACTCGGTGTGAGTTAGGACACGGGGCAGTGAGCACAGGGGGTGATGGGTGAACGGGACTCGGTGCGAGTTCGGACACGGGGCAGTGAGCACAGGCGGTGATGGGTGAGCGGGAGTTGGTGCGAGTTAAGACACGGGGCAGCGAGCACAGGGGGTGATAGGTGAGTGGGACTCGGTGCGAGTTAGGACACGGGGCAGTGAGCACAGAGGGTGATGGGTGAGCGGGACTCGGTGCGAGTTAGGACACGGGGCAGTGAGCACAGGGGGTGATGGGTGAGTGGGACTCGGTGCGAGTTAGGACATGGGGCAGTGAGCACAGGGGGTGATGGGTGAGCGGGACTGGGTGCGAGTTAGGACACGGGGGCAGTGAGCACAGGGGGTGACGGGTGAGCGGGACTGGGTGCGAGTTAGGACACGGGGCACCGAGCACAGTGGGTGATGGGTGAACGGGACTCGGTGTGAGTTAGGACACGGGACAGTGAGCACAGGGGGTGATGGGTGAACGGGACTCGGTGCGAGTTAGGACACGGGGCAGTGAGCACAGGGGGTGATGGATGAGTGGGACTTGGTGCGAGTTAGGACACGAGGCAGCGAGCACAGGGGGTGATGGGTGAGCGGGACTCGGTGCGAGTTAGGACACGGGGCAGCGAGCACAGGGGATGATCGGTGAGCGGGACTCGGTGCGAGTTAGGACACGGGGCAGCGAGCATGGGGTGATGGGTGAGCGTGACTCGGTGCGAGTTAGGACACGGGGCAGCGAGCACAGGGGGTGATGGGTGAGCGGGACTGGGTGTGAGTTAGGACACGGGGCAGTGAGCACAGGGGGTGATGGGTGAGTGGGACTGGGTGTGAGTTAGGACACGTGGCAGTGAGCACAGGGGGTGATGGGTGAGCGGGACTCGGTGTGAGTTAGGACACGGGGCAGTGAGCACAGGGGGTGATGGGTGAACGGGACTCGGTGTGAGTTAGGACACGGGACAGTGAGCACAGGGGGTGATGGGTGAGTGGGACTTGGTGCGAGTTAGGACACGGGACAGTGAGCACAGGGGGTGATGGGTGAGCGGGACTTGGTGCGAGTTAGGACATGGGGCAGTGAGCACAGGGGGTGATGGGTGAGCGGGACCCGATGCGAGTTAGGACACGGGGCAGTGAGCACAGGGGGTGATGGGTGAGCGGGACTCGGTGCGAGTTAGGACACGGGGCAGTGAGCACAGGGGGTGATGGGTGAGCGGGACTCGGTGCGAGTTAGGACACGGGGCAGCGAGCACAGAGGGTGATGGGTGAGCGGGACTCGGTGCGAGTTAGGACACGGGGCAGCGAGCACAGGGGGTGATGGGTGAGCGGGACTCGGTGCGAGTTAGGACACGGGGCAGTGAGCACAGGGGGTGATGGGTGAGCGGGACTGGGTGCGAGTTAGGACACGGGGCAGTGAGCACAGGGGGTGATGGGTGAGCGGGACTTGGTGTGAGTTAGGACACGAGGCAGTGAGCACAGGGGGTGATGGGTGAGCGGGACTTGGTGCGAGTTAGGACACGGGGCAGTGAGCACAGGGGGTGATGGGTGAGTGGGACTTGGTGCGAGTTAGGACACGAGGCAGTGAGCACAGGGGGTGATGGGTGAGTGGGACTCGGTGCGAGTTAGGACACGGGGCAGCGAGCACAGGGGGTGATGGGTGAGTGGGACTCGGTGCGAGTTAGGACACGGGGCAGTGAGCACAGGGGGTGATGGGTGAGTGGGACTCGGTGCGAGTTAGGACACGGGGCAGTGACCACAGAGGGGTGATGGGTGAGCGGGACTGGGTGTGAGTTAGGACATGGGGCAGTGAGCACAGGGGGTGATGGGTGAGCGGGACTGGGTGCGAGTTAGGACACGGGGCAGTGAGCACAGGGGATGATGGGTGAGCGGGACTCGGTGCGAGTTAGGACACGGGGGCAGTGAGCACAGGGGGTGATGGGTGAGCGAGACTCGGTGCGAGTTAGGACATGGGGCAGTGAGCACAGGGGGTGATGGGTGAGCGGGACTCGGTGCGAGTTAGGACACGGGGCAGTGAGCACAGGGGGTGATGGGTGAGCGGGACTGGGTGCGAGTTAGGACACGGGGGCAGTGAGCACAGGGGGTGATGGGTGAGCGGGACTGGGTGCGAGTTAGGACACGGGGCACCGAGCACAGTGGGTGATGGGTGAACGGGACTCGGTGTGAGTTAGGACACGGGACAGTGAGCACAGGGGGTGATGGGTGAACGGGACTCGGTGCGAGTTAGGACACGGGACAGTGAGCACAGGGGGTGATGGGTGAGTGGGACTCGGTGCGAGTTAGGACACGGGGCAGTGAGCACAGAGGGTGATGGGTGAGTGGGACTCGATGCGAGTTAGGACACGGGCAGTGAGCACAGGGGGTGATGGGTGAGCGGGACTGGGTGCGAGTTAGGACACGGGGCAGCGAGCACAGGGGGTGATGGGTGAGTGGGACTTGGTGCGAGTTAGGACACGGGGCAGTGAGCACAGGGGGTGATGGGTGAGTGGGACTCGGTGCGAGTTAGGACATGGGGCAGTGAGCACAGGGGGTGATGGGTGAGTGGGACTCGGTGCGAGTTAGGACATGGGGCAGTGAGCACAGGGGGTGATGGGTGAGCGGGACTGGGTGCGAGTTAGGACACGGGGGCAGTGAGCACAGGGGGTGACGGGTGAGCGGGACTGGGTGCGAGTTAGGACACGGGGCACCGAGCACAGTGGGTGATGGGTGAACGGGACTCGGTGTGAGTTAGGACACGGGACAGTGAGCACAGGGGGTGATGGGTGAACGGGACTCGGTGCGAGTTAGGACACGGGGCAGTGAGCACAGGGGGTGATGGATGAGTGGGACTTGGTGCGAGTTAGGACACGAGGCAGCGAGCACAGGGGGTGATGGGTGAGCGGGACTCGGTGCGAGTTAGGACACGGGGCAGCGAGCACAGTGGATGATCGGTGAGCGGGACTCGGTGCGAGTTAGGACACGGGGCAGCGAGCATGGGGTGATGGGTGAGCGTGACTCGGTGCGAGTTAGGACACGGGGCAGCGAGCACAGGGGGTGATGGGTGAGCGGGACTGGGTGTGAGTTAGGACACGGGGCAGTGAGCACAGGGGGTGATGGGTGAGTGGGACTGGGTGTGAGTTAGGACACGTGGCAGTGAGCACAGGGGGTGATGGGTGAGCGGGACTCGGTGTGAGTTAGGACACGGGGCAGTGAGCACAGGAGGTGATGGGTGAGTGGGACTTGGTGCGAGTTAGGACACGGGACAGTGAGCACAGGGGGTGATGGGTGAGCGGGACTTGGTGCGAGTTAGGACATGGGGCAGTGAGCACAGGGGGTGATGGGTGAGCGGGACCCGATGCGAGTTAGGACACGGGGCAGTGAGCACAGGGGGTGATGGGTGAGCGGGACTCGGTGCGAGTTAGGACACGGGGCAGTGAGCACAGGGGGTGATGGGTGAGCGGGACTCGGTGCGAGTTAGGACACGGGGCAGCGAGCACAGAGGGTGATGGGTGAGCGGGACTCGGTGCGAGTTAGGACACGGGGCAGCGAGCACAGGGGGTGATGGGTGAGCGGGACTCGGTGCGAGTTAGGACACGGGGCAGTGAGCACAGGGGGTGATGGGTGAGCGGGACTGGGTGCGAGTTAGGACACGGGGCAGTGAGCACAGGGGGTGATGGGTGAGCGGGACTTGGTGTGAGTTAGGACACGAGGCAGTGAGCACAGGGGGTGATGGGTGAGCGGGACTTGGTGCGAGTTAGGACACGGGGCAGTGAGCACAGGGGGTGATGGGTGAGTGGGACTTGGTGCGAGTTAGGACACGAGGCAGTGAGCACAGGGGGTGATGGGTGAGCGGGACTTGGTGCGAGTTAGGACACGGGGCAGTGAGCACAGGGGGTGATGGGTGAGTGGGACTTGGTGCGAGTTAGGACACGGGGCAGTGAGCACAGGGGGTGATGGGTGAGTGGGACTTGGTGCGAGTTCGGACACGGGGCAGTGAGCACAGAGGGTGATGGGTGAGCGGGACTCGGTGCGAGTTAGGACGTGGGGCAGCGAGCACAGAGGGTGATGGGTGAGCGGGACTCGGTGTGAGTTAGGACACGGGGCAGTGAGCACAGGGGGTGATGGGTGAACGGGACTCGGTGCGAGTTCGGACACGGGGCAGTGAGCACAGGAGGTGATGGGTGAACGGGACTCGGTGCGAGTTCGGACACGGGGCAGTGAGCACAGGCGGTGATGGGTGAGCGGGAGTTGGTGCGAGTTAAGACACGGGGCAGCGAGCACAGGGGGTGATAGGTGAGTGGGACTCGGTGCGAGTTAGGACACGGGGCAGTGAGCACAGGGGGTGATGGGTGAGCGGGACTCGGTGCGAGTTAGGACACGGGGCAGTGAGCACAGGGGGTGATGGGTGAGTGGGACTCGGTGCGAGTTAGGACATGGGGCAGTGAGCACAGGGGGTGATGGGTGAGCGGGACTTGGTGCGAGTTAGGACACGGGGCAGCGAGCACAGGGGGTGATGGGTGAGTGGGACTTGGTGCGAGTTAGGACACGGGGCAGTGAGCACAGGGGGTGATGGGTGAGTGGGACTTGGTGCGAGTTAGGACACGAGGCAGTGAGCACAGGGGGTGATGGGTGAGCGGGACTTGGTGCGAGTTAGGACACGGGGCAGTGAGCACAGGGGGTGATGGGTGAGTGGGACTTGGTGCGAGTTAGGACACGGGGCAGCGAGCACAGGGGGTGATGGGTGAGTGGGACTTGGTGCGAGTTAGGACACGGGGCAGTGAGCACAGGGGGTGATGGGTGATGGGTGAACGGGACTCGGTGCGAGTTAGGACACGGGACAGTGAGCACAGGGGGTGATGGGTGAGTGGGACTTGGTGCGAGTTAGGACACGGGGCAGTGAGCACAGAGGGTGATAGGTGAGCGGGACTCGATGCGAGTTAGGACACAGGGCAGTGAGCACAGGGGGTGATGGGTGAGCGGGACTCGGTGCGAGTTAGGACACGGGGGCAGTGAGCACAGGGGGTGATGGGTGAGCGGGACTGGGTGCGAGTTAGGACACGGGGCACCGAGCACAGTGGGTGATGGGTGAACGGGACTCGGTGTGAGTTAGGACACGGGACAGTGAGCACAGGGGGTGATGGGTGAACGGGACTCGGTGCGAGTTAGGACACGGGACAGTGAGCACAGGGGGTGATGGGTGAGTGGGACTCGGTGCGAGTTAGGACACGGGGCAGTGAGCACAGAGGGTGATGGGTGAGTGGGACTCGATGCGAGTTAGGACACGGGCAGTGAGCACAGGGGGTGATGGGTGAGCGGGACTTGGTGCGAGTTAGGACACGGGGCAGCGAGCACAGGGGGTGATGGGTGAGTGGGACTTGGTGCGAGTTAGGACACGGGGCAGTGAGCACAGGGGGTGATGGGTGAGTGGGACTCGGTGCGAGTTAGGACATGGGGCAGTGAGCACAGGGGGTGATGGGTGAGCGGGACTGGGTGCGAGTTAGGACACGGGGGCAGTGAGCACAGGGGGTGACGGGTGAGCGGGACTGGGTGCGAGTTAGGACACGGGGCACCGAGCACAGTGGGTGATGGGTGAACGGGACTCGGTGTGAGTTAGGACACGGGACAGTGAGCACAGGGGGTGATGGGTGAACGGGACTCGGTGCGAGTTAGGACACGGGGCAGTGAGCACAGGGGGTGATGGATGAGTGGGACTTGGTGCGAGTTAGGACACGAGGCAGCGAGCACAGGGGGTGATGGGTGAGCGGGACTCGGTGCGAGTTAGGACACGGGGCAGCGAGCACAGTGGATGATCGGTGAGCGGGACTCGGTGCGAGTTAGGACACGGGGCAGCGAGCATGGGGTGATGGGTGAGCGTGACTCGGTGCGAGTTAGGACACGGGGCAGCGAGCACAGGGGGTGATGGGTGAGCGGGACTGGGTGTGAGTTAGGACACGGGGCAGTGAGCACAGGGGGTGATGGGTGAGTGGGACTGGGTGTGAGTTAGGACACGTGGCAGTGAGCACAGGGGGTGATGGGTGAGCGGGACTCGGTGTGAGTTAGGACACGGGGCAGTGAGCACAGGAGGTGATGGGTGAGTGGGACTTGGTGCGAGTTAGGACACGGGACAGTGAGCACAGGGGGTGATGGGTGAGCGGGACTTGGTGCGAGTTAGGACATGGGGCAGTGAGCACAGGGGGTGATGGGTGAGCGGGACCCGATGCGAGTTAGGACACGGGGCAGTGAGCACAGGGGGTGATGGGTGAGCGGGACTCGGTGCGAGTTAGGACACGGGGCAGTGAGCACAGGGGGTGATGGGTGAGCGGGACTCGGTGCGAGTTAGGACACGGGGCAGCGAGCACAGAGGGTGATGGGTGAGCGGGACTCGGTGCGAGTTAGGACACGGGGCAGCGAGCACAGGGGGTGATGGGTGAGCGGGACTCGGTGCGAGTTAGGACACGGGGCAGTGAGCACAGGGGGTGATGGGTGAGCGGGACTGGGTGCGAGTTAGGACACGGGGCAGTGAGCACAGGGGGTGATGGGTGAGCGGGACTTGGTGTGAGTTAGGACACGAGGCAGTGAGCACAGGGGGTGATGGGTGAGCGGGACTTGGTGCGAGTTAGGACACGGGGCAGTGAGCACAGGGGGTGATGGGTGAGTGGGACTTGGTGCGAGTTAGGACACGAGGCAGTGAGCACAGGGGGTGATGGGTGAGCGGGACTTGGTGCGAGTTAGGACACGGGGCAGTGAGCACAGGGGGTGATGGGTGAGTGGGACTTGGTGCGAGTTAGGACACGGGGCAGTGAGCACAGGGGGTGATGGGTGAGTGGGACTTGGTGCGAGTTCGGACACGGGGCAGTGAGCACAGAGGGTGATGGGTGAGCGGGACTCGGTGCGAGTTAGGACGTGGGGCAGCGAGCACAGAGGGTGATGGGTGAGCGGGACTCGGTGTGAGTTAGGACACGGGGCAGTGAGCACAGGGGGTGATGGGTGAACGGGACTCGGTGCGAGTTCGGACACGGGGCAGTGAGCACAGGAGGTGATGGGTGAACGGGACTCGGTGCGAGTTCGGACACGGGGCAGTGAGCACAGGCGGTGATGGGTGAGCGGGAGTTGGTGCGAGTTAAGACACGGGGCAGCGAGCACAGGGGGTGATAGGTGAGTGGGACTCGGTGCGAGTTAGGACACGGGGCAGTGAGCACAGGGGGTGATGGGTGAGCGGGACTCGGTGCGAGTTAGGACACGGGGCAGTGAGCACAGGGGGTGATGGGTGAGTGGGACTCGGTGCGAGTTAGGACATGGGGCAGTGAGCACAGGGGGTGATGGGTGAGCGGGACTTGGTGCGAGTTAGGACACGGGGCAGCGAGCACAGGGGGTGATGGGTGAGTGGGACTTGGTGCGAGTTAGGACACGGGGCAGTGAGCACAGGGGGTGATGGGTGAGTGGGACTTGGTGCGAGTTAGGACACGAGGCAGTGAGCACAGGGGGTGATGGGTGAGCGGGACTTGGTGCGAGTTAGGACACGGGGCAGTGAGCACAGGGGGTGATGGGTGAGTGGGACTTGGTGCGAGTTAGGACACGGGGCAGCGAGCACAGGGGGTGATGGGTGAGTGGGACTTGGTGCGAGTTAGGACACGGGGCAGTGAGCACAGGGGGTGATGGGTGATGGGTGAACGGGACTCGGTGCGAGTTAGGACACGGGACAGTGAGCACAGGGGGTGATGGGTGAGTGGGACTTGGTGCGAGTTAGGACACGGGGCAGTGAGCACAGAGGGTGATAGGTGAGCGGGACTCGATGCGAGTTAGGACACAGGGCAGTGAGCACAGGGGGTGATGGGTGAGCGGGACTCGGTGCGAGTTAGGACACGGGGCAGTGAGCACAGGGGGTGATGGGTGAGCGGGACTCGGTGCGAGTTAGGACACGGGGCAGTGAGCACAGTGGGTGATGGGTGAGCGGGACTCGGTGCGAGTTAGGACACGGGGCAGTGAGCACAGGGGGTGATGGGTGAGCGGGACTGGGTGCGAGTTAGGACACGGGGCAGTGAGCACAGGGGGTGATGGGTGAGCGGGACTCGGTGTGAGTTAGGACACGAGGCAGTGAGCACAGGGGGTGATGGGTGAGCGGGACTTGGTGCGAGTTAGGACACGGGGCAGTGAGCACAGGGGGTGATGGATGAGTGGGACTTGGTGCGAGTTAGGACACGAGGTAGCGAGCACAGGGGGTGATGGGTGAGCGGGACTCGGTGCGAGTTAGGACACGGGGCAGCGAGCACAGCGGATGATCGGTGAGCGGGACTCGGTGCGAGTTAGGACACGGGGCAGCGAGCACGGGGTGATGGGTGAGCGTGACTCGGTGCGAGTTAGGACACGGGGCAGCGAGCACAGGGGGTGGTGGGTGAGCGGGACTGGGTGTGAGTTAGGACACGGGGCAGTGAGCACAGGGGGTGATGGGTGAGTGGGACTGGGTGTGAGTTAGGACACGTGGCAGCGAGCACAGGGGGTGATGGGTGAGCGGGACTGGGTGTGAGTTAGGACACGGGGCAGTGAGCACAGGAGGTGATGGGTGAACGGGACTCGGTGCGAGTTAGGACACGGGGCAGTGAGCACAGGGGGTGATGGGTGAGTGGGACTAGGTGTGAGTTAGGACACGGGACAGTGAGCACAGGGGGTGATGGGTGAACGGGACTCGGTGTGAGTTAGGACACGGGACAGTGAGCACAGGGGGTGATGGGTGAGTGGGACTTGGTGCGAGTTAGGACACGGGACAGTGAGCACAGGGGGTGATGGGTGAGCGGGACTTGGTGCGAGTTAGGACATGGGGCAGTGAGCACAGGGGGTGATGGGTGAGCGGGACCCGATGCGAGTTAGGACACGGGGCAGTGAGCACAGGGGGTGATGGGTGAGCGGGACTCGGTGCGAGTTAGGACACGGGGCAGTGAGCACAGGGGGTGATGGGTGAGCGGGACTCGGTGCGAGTTAGGACACGGGGCAGCGAGCACAGAGGGTGATGGGTGAGCGGGACTCGGTGCGAGTTAGGACACGGGGCAGCGAGCACAGGGGGTGATGGGTGAGCGGGACTCGGTGCGAGTTAGGACACGGGGCAGTGAGCACAGGGGGTGATGGGTGAGCGGGACTGGGTGCGAGTTAGGACACGGGGCAGTGAGCACAGGGGGTGATGGGTGAGCGGGACTTGGTGTGAGTTAGGACACGAGGCAGTGAGCACAGGGGGTGATGGGTGAGCGGGACTTGGTGCGAGTTAGGACACGGGGCAGTGAGCACAGGGGGTGATGGGTGAGTGGGACTTGGTGCGAGTTAGGACACGAGGCAGTGAGCACAGGGGGTGATGGGTGAGCGGGACTTGGTGCGAGTTAGGACACGGGGCAGTGAGCACAGGGGGTGATGGGTGAGTGGGACTTGGTGCGAGTTCGGACACGGGGCAGTGAGCACAGAGGGTGATGGGTGAGCGGGACTCGATGCGAGTTAGGACACGGGGCAGTGAGCACAGGGGGTGATGGGTGAGCGGGACTCGGTGCGAGTTAGGACACGGGGCAGTGAGCACAGGGGGTGATGGGTGAGCGGGACTCGGTGCGAGTTAGGACACGGGGCAGTGAGCACAGAGGGTGATGGGTGAGTGGGACTTGGTGCGAGTTAGGACACGGGTCAGTGAGCACAGGGGGTGATGGGTGAGCGGGACTCGGTGCGAGTTAAGACACGGGGCAGTGAGCACAGAGGGTGATGGGTGAGCGGGACTGGGTGTGAGTTAGGACACGGGGCAGTGAGCACAGTGGGTGATGGGTGAGCGGGACTTGGTGTGAGTTAGGACACGGGGCAGTGAGCACAGGGGGTGATGGGTGAGCGGGACTCGGTGCGAGTTAGGACACGGGGGCAGCCGAGTTTTGGATCACCGCTAGTTTACGTTGGGGAGAATGTGGGAGGCCAGCCAGGAGTGGGTTGGTATAGTCCAGTCTGGAGGTAACAAAGGCACGGATAAGGGTTTTTAGCAGCGGAGACGGGCGCAGTTACGGAGGTGGAAATAGGCCATCTTGGTGATGGAGCAGATACGTGTTTGGAAGCACATCGCTGGGTCATGTAAAGCACCGACTCTGTGGACAGCTTAGGTCAGCATCAGACAGTTACCAGGGAAAGGGATGGAGTCAGTGTCTAGGGAACGGAGTTTGTGGCGGGGACTGAAAACAATGGATGTGGTCTTCCCAATATTTAATTGGAGAACATTTCTGCTTATCCAGAACTGGATCTGGGGCAGGCAGCCTGACAATTGAGAGACCGAGGAGGGGTGGAGAGAAGGGGGGGTGAGGTAGAGCTGGGTGTCTCAGCGTACATGTGGAAACTGAGGCTGTGTTTTCGGATGATGTCACCGAGGGGCAACATGTAGATGGGAGATAGGAGGGGCCGAGGATAGATCCTGGGGGGACACCAGAGGTAACGGTCTGGGGGCGGGAAGAGAAGCTGTTGCAGGAGATTCTCGGGCTACGATGAGATGGATAAGAATGGAACCAGGCGAGTGCAGGCCCACCCAGGACCATGGTGGAGAGGTGTTGGAGGAGGATGGAGTGGTCAACGTGTCACAGGCTGCAGACAGGTCCAGGAGGGATAGGTTACCCCGCTCACAGTCACACAGGGTGTCACTTGCGACTGTGATGGGAGCTGTTTTGGCAGGGGGTTGAAACCTGATTCAGTTGCGGGAAAGGCGGGCACTGATTTGGGAGGCGACAACACGTTCAAGGAACTTGGGGAGCAAGGGAGGTTGGAGATGGGGGCGATAGTTTGCAAGCAGTGAGGTCAAGGGTAGCTTTTTTTTTGAGGAGATGAGTGATAACCACAGATTTGAAGGAGAGGTGTGAGGTAATGCATTTGGGGAGGGCTAACAAGGAAAGGGAATACACATTAAATGGTAGAACACTTGAGAAGTGTGGAGGAACAGAGGGACCTGGGAGTGCAGGTCCACAGATCCCTGAATGTAGCAGGCCAGGTGGATCAGGTGGTTAAGAAGGCATACGGAATACTTGCCTTTATTAGTCGAGGCATGGAATACGAGGGAGGTTATGCTTGAACTGTATAAAACACTGGTTAGGCCACAGCTGGAATACTGCGTGCACAGTTCTGGTCACCACATTACAGGAAGGATGTGATTGCACTGGAGAGGGTACAGAGGAGATTTACCAGGATGTTGCTTGGACTGGAGAATTTTAGCGATGAGGAAAGATTGGATAGGCTGGGGTTGTTTTCTTTGGACAGAGGAGGCTGAGGGGAGACCTGATTGAGGTGTATAAAATGATGAGGGGCCTGGATAGAGTGGATAGGACGGACCTGTTTCCCTGGGCAGAGGGGTCAACAACCAGGGGGCATAGATTTAAAGTAATTGGGGGGGGTTTCGAGGGGATTGAGGGGAAATGTCTCCACCCAGAGGGTGGTGGGGGTCTGGGGCGGAACTCACGGCCTGAAAGGGGGGTAGAGGCAGAAACCCTCCCCACATTTAAAAAGTACCTGGATGTGCACCTGAAGTGCCGTAACCTACAGGGCTACGGACCCAGAGCGGGAAAGTGGGATTAGGCCGGATAGCTCTTTGTCGGCCGGCGCGGACACGATGGGCTGAAATGGCCTCCTTCCGTGCTGTAAATTTCTGTGGCTCTTGGGGCTGTATCGTGCTGTAATTCTATGCCTGAAGAGAGGGAACAGTTAACACTGTCAGCAAACAGTGGGGGCCAGGAAGGGAAGTTGGGCGGTCAGTAATTTGTCGGGAAAGAAGGTCAAGGGAGCAGAAGGTTGGGTCTTGTGGACGAGATGAGCTCGGAGAGAGACTGGAGAAAGATGCGAGTTCAGGGCAGGGGAGGGGGAACCTGAGGGGAAGTTTAGCCCACTGGGCTGGGGGAAGGAAGGGATGGTCTCAATCTTAGTGACCAAGAAGTCTGTGAGCTCCTCGTAGTTATTGGGTGTTCAGGGTGCTGGGGAGAGGGGCTTAAGATGACGGTTTGTTGGTGACAGATTAGTAAAAGGGGGAGGTGCAACGAGACCTGGGTGTCATGGTACATCAGTCATTGAAAGTTGGCATGCAGGTACAGCAGGCGGTGAAGAAGGCAAATGGTATGTTGGTCTTCATAGCGAGAGGATTTGAGCATCGGAGCAGGGAGGTGTTGCTACAGTTGTACAGGGCCTTGTTGAGGTCTCACCTGGAATATTGTGTTCAGTTTTTGTCTCCTAATCTGAGGAAGGATGTTCTCACTATTGAGGGAGTGCAGCGAAGGTTCACCAGACTGATTCCCGGGATGGGAGGACTGACATATGAAGAAAGACTGGATCGACTAGGCTTACACTCACTGGAGTTTAGAAGGAGGAGAGGGGATCTCATAGAAACATATAAAATTCTAACGGGTTTAGACAGGTTAGATGCAGGAAGAATGTTCCCGATGTTGGGGGAGTCCAGAACCAGGGGTCACAGTCCAAGGATAAGGGGTAAGCCATTTAGGACCGAGATGAGGAGAAACTTCTTCACTCAGAGAGTGGTGAACCTGTGGAATTCTCTACCGCAGAAAGTTGTTGAGGCCAGTCTGTTAGATATATTCAAGAGAGAGTTTGATATGGCCCTTACGGCTGAAGGGATCAAGGGGTATGGAGAGAAAGCAGGAAAGGGGTACTGAGGGAATGATCAGCCATGATCTTATTGAATGGTGGTGCAGGCTCGAATGGCCTGATCCTGCACCTATTTTCTATGTAATGGAGATGGGAAGCCCGGGGAGAATATCTTTATATTCCAGAATGATCGTGGAGTAGTGAGCAGCTTTGGCAGAGGAGAGCAGAACCCAATCGTGCTTTACGTGGTTCAGTCAGATCTGGCGGTGAATGGCGAAACCATTTATCCACTATAAACATTCACGCCTGCGACCCTGGACTTCAGGAATCCAGGCTGTACCTGGGGACAATGGCCAGGGTGAGAGAGAGTAATTGTTTGAAGCGGGACTGGGGCATCAGAGGTGGAGGTGAGGGTGCGATTGCGAAGCTGGTTAGCTCCAGAGATATCGTGGTGAATGGAGGGCCGGAGACTTGGGATTTTGGTAAGTGCAGTATGAACGTGACTGGGCACAGAGTTCCTCTGCCGCTGCGGACACGGAAGGAAGTCGGGTTGGGAGCTGGGAGGGGAATGGTGTTGGAGAGCGATACGAGGGAGTGGTCAGAGATGGCCTTATCTAGGATTGACACGGAGGGAGTAGGGAGACCACGAGAGATGGCAAGGTGGCGGGAGGTGGGGGGGCGGTGAATATGGGTCGGGGAGTTTACTTGGAACAAGAGAGATTACGGGAGGACAGGAGACTTTGAAGAAGAGAGAGCGCCCGCTGAGTTGAGATGTTGGTTGAAATCACCGAGGGTGAGAAGTCGCTCGGTGCAGAGGCTGAGGGAGGAAAGGCTGAGGGGTATGGGATATATCAGTGTTACAGTGAGGGGTGTGGGGTATCAGTGTTACAGTGAGGGGTGTGGGGTATATCAGTGTTACAGTGAGGGGTGTGAGGTATATCAGTGTTACAGTGAGGGCTGTGGGATATATCAGTGTTACAGTGAGAGATGTGGGGTATATCAGTGTTACAGTGAGGGGTGTGGGGTATATCAGTGTTACAGTGAGAGATGTGGGGTATATCAGTGTTACAGTGAGGGGTGTGGGGTATATCAGTGTTACAGTGAGAGATGTGGGGTATATCAGTGTTACAGTGAGGGGTGTGGGGTATATCAGTGTTACAGTGAGGGGTGTGGGATATATCAGTGTTACAGTGAGGGGTGTGGGGTATATCAGTGTTACAGTGAGGGGTATGGGATATATCAGTGTTACAGTGAGAGATGTGGGGTATATCAGTGTTACAGTGAGGGGTGTGGGGTATATCAGTGTTACAGTGAGGGGTGTGGGATATATCAGTGTTACAGTGAGGGGTGTGAGGTATATCAGTGTTACAGTGAGGGGTGTGGGGTATATCAGTGTTACAGTGAGGGGTATGGGGTATATCAGTGTTACAGTGAGGGGTGTGAGGTATATCAGTGTTACAGTGAGGGGTGTGGGGTATATCAGTGTTACAGTGAGGGGTATGGGATATATCAGTGTTACAGTGAGGGGTGTGAGGTATATCAGTGTTACAGTGAGGGGTGTGGGGTATATCAGTGTTACAGTGAGGGGTATGGGGTATATCAGTGTTACAGTGAGGGGTGTGAGGTATATCAATGTTACAGTGAGGGGTGTGGGGTATATCATTGTTACAGTGAGGGGTATGGGGTATATCAGTGTTACAGTGAGGGGTGTGGGGTATATCAGTGTTACAGTGAGGGGTGTGGGATATATCAGTGTTACAGTGAGGGGTGTGAGGTATATCAGTGTTACAGTGAGGGGTGTGGGGTATATCAGTGTTACAGTGAGGGGTGTGGGGTATATCAGTGTTACAGTGAGGGGTGTGAGGTATATCAGTGTTACAGTGAGGGGTGTGGGGTATATCAGTGTTACAGTGAGGGGTATGGGGTATATCAGTGTTACAGTGAGGGGTGTGAGGTATATCAATGTTACAGTGAGGGGTGTGGGGTATATCATTGTTACAGTGAGGGGTATGGGGTATATCAGTGTTACAGTGAGGGGTGTGGGGTATATCAGTGTTACAGTGAGGGGTGTGGGATATATCAGTGTTACAGTGAGGTGTGTGGGATATATCAGTGTTACAGTGAGGGGTGTGGGGTATATCAGTGTTACAGTGAGGGGTGTGGGGTATATCAGTGTTACAGTGAGGGACGTGGGGTATATCAGTGGTACAGTGAGTTGTGTGAGGTATATCAGTGTTACAGTGAGGGGTGTGGGGTATATCAGTGTTACAGTGAGGGGTGTGGGGTATATCAGTGTTACAGTGAGCGGCGTGGGGTATATCAGTTTTACAGTGAGGGGTGTGGGGTATATCACTGTTACAGTGAGGGGTTTGGGGTATATCAGTGTTACAGTGAGGGGTTTGGAGTATATCAGTGTTACACTGAGGGGTGTGGGGTATATCAGTGTTAGTGAGGGGTGTGGGGTATATCAGTGTTACAGTGAGGGGTGTGGGGTATATCAGTGTTAGTGCGGGGTGTGGGGTATATCAGTGTTACAGTGTGGGGTGTGGGGTATATCAGAGTTACAGTGAGGGGTGTGGCGTATATCAGTGTTACACTGAGGGGTGTGGGGTATATCAGTGTTAGTGAGGGGTGTGGGGTATATCAGTGTTACAGTGAGGGGTGTGGGGTATATTAGTGTTACAGTGTGGGGTGTGGGATATATCAGTGTTACAGTGAGGGGTGTGGGGTATATGGGAGTGTTACAGTGAGGGGTGTGAGGTATATCAGTGTTACAGTGAGGGGTGTGAGGTATATCAGTGTTACAGTGAGGGGTGTGGGGTATATCAGTGTTACAGTGAGAGGTGTGGGGTATATCAGAGTTACAGTGAGGGGTGTGGCGTATATCAGTGTTACACTGAGGGGTGTGGGGTATATCAGTGTTAGTGAGGGGTGTGGGGTATATCAGTGTTACAGTGAGGGGTGTGGGGTATATTAGTGTTACAGTGTGGGGTGTGGGATATATCAGTGTTACAGTGAGGGGTGTGGGGTATATGGGAGTGTTACAGTGAGGGGTGTGAGGTATATCAGTGTTACAGTGAGGGGTGTGAGGTATATCAGTGTTACAGTGAGGGGTGTGGGGTATATCAGTGTTACAGTGAGGGGTGTGGGGTATATCAGTGTTACAGTGAGGGGTGTGAGGTATATCAGTGTTACAGTGAGGGGTGTGGGGTATATCAGTGTTACAGTGAGGGGTATGGGGTATATCAGTGTTACAGTGAGGGGTGTGAGGTATATCAATGTTACAGTGAGGGGTGTGGGGTATATCATTGTTACAGTGAGGGGTATGGGGTATATCAGTGTTACAGTGAGGGGTGTGGGGTATATCAGTGTTACAGTGAGGGGTGTGGGATATATCAGTGTTACAGTGAGGTGTGTGGGATATATCAGTGTTACAGTGAGGGGTGTGGGGTATATCAGTGTTACAGTGAGGGGTGTGGGGTATATCAGTGTTACAGTGAGGGACGTGGGGTATATCAGTGGTACAGTGAGTTGTGTGAGGTATATCAGTCTTACAGTGAGGGGTGTGGGGTATATCAGTGTTACAGTGAGGGGTGTGGGGTATATCAGTGTTACAGTGAGCGGCGTGGGGTATATCAGTTTTACAGTGAGGGGTGTGGGGTATATCACTGTTACAGTGAGGGGTTTGGGGTATATCAGTGTTACAGTGAGGGGTTTGGAGTATATCAGTGTTACACTGAGGGGTGTGGGGTATATCAGTGTTAGTGAGGGGTGTGGGGTATATCAGTGTTACAGTGAGGGGTGTGGGGTATATCAGTGTTAGTGCGGGGTGTGGGGTATATCAGTGTTACAGTGTGGGGTGTGGGGTATATCAGAGTTACAGTGAGGGGTGTGGCGTATATCAGTGTTACACTGAGGGGTGTGGGGTATATCAGTGTTAGTGAGGGGTGTGGGGTATATCAGTGTTACAGTGAGGGGTGTGGGGTATATTAGTGTTACAGTGTGGGGTGTGGGATATATCAGTGTTACAGTGAGGGGTGTGGGGTATATGGGAGTGTTACAGTGAGGGGTGTGAGGTATATCAGTGTTACAGTGAGGGGTGTGAGGTATATCAGTGTTACAGTGAGGGGTGTGGGGTATATCAGTGTTACAGTGAGAGGTGTGGGGTATATCAGAGTTACAGTGAGGGGTGTGGCGTATATCAGTGTTACACTGAGGGGTGTGGGTATATCAGTGTTAGTGAGGGGTGTGGGGTATATCAGTGTTACAGTGAGGGGTGTGGGGTATATTAGTGTTACAGTGTGGGGTGTGGGATATATCAGTGTTACAGTGAGGGGTGTGGGGTATATGGGAGTGTTACAGTGAGGGGTGTGAGGTATATCAGTGTTACAGTGAGGGGTGTGAGGTATATCAGTGTTACAGTGAGGGGTGTGGGGTATATCAGTGTTACAGTGAGAGGTGTGGGGTATATCATTGTTACAGTGAGGGGTGTGGGGTATATCAGTGTTACAGTGAGGTGTGTGGTATATATCAGTGTTACAGTGAGGGGTGTGGGGTATATCAGTGTTACAGTGAGAGGTGTGGGGTATATCATTGTTACAGTGAGGGGTGTGGGGTATATCAGTGTTACAGTGAGGGGTGTGAGGTATATCAGTGTTACAGTGAGGGGTATGGGATATATCAGTGTTACAGTGAGGGGTGTGGGGTATATCAGTGTTACAGTGAGGGGTATGGGATATATCAGTGTTACAGTGAGGGGTGTGGGGTATATCAGTGTTACAGTGAGAGGTGTGGGGTATATCATTGTTACAGTGAGGGGTGTGGGGTATATCAGTGTTACAGTGAGGGTGTGAGGTATATCAGTGTTACAGTGAGGGGTGTGGGGTATATCAGTGTTACAGTGAGGTGTGTGGGATATATCAGTGTTACAGTGAGGGGTGTGGGGTATATCAGTGTTACAGTGAGGGGTGTGGGGTATATCAGTGTTACAGTGAGGGACGTGGGGTATATCAGTGGTACAGTGAGTTGTGTGAGGTATATCAGTGTTACAGTGAGGGGTGTAGGGTATATCAGTGTTACAGTGAGGGGTGTGGGGTATATCAGTGTTACAGTGAGCGGCGTGGGGTATATCAGTTTTACAGTGAGGGGTGTGGGGTATATCACTGTTACAGTGAGGGGTTTGGGGTATATCAGTGTTACAGTGAGGGGTTTGGGGTATATCAGTGTTACACTGAGGGGTGTGGGGTATATCAGTGTTAGTGAGGGGTGTGGGGTATATCAGTGTTACAGTGAGGGGTGTGAGGTATATCAGTGTTACACTGAGGGGTGTGGGGTATATCAGTGTTAGTGAGGGGTGTGGGGTATATCAGTGTTACAGTGAGGGGTGTGAGGTATATCAGTGTTACAGTGAGGGGTGTGGGGTATATCAGTGTTACAGTGAGGGGTGTGGGGTATATCAGTGTTACAGTGAGGGGTGTGGGGTATATCATTGTTACAGTGAGGGGTGTGGGGTATATCAGTGTTACAGTGAGGGGTGTGAGGTATATCAGTGTTACAGTGAGGGGTGTGGGGTATATCATTGTTACAGTGAGGGGTATGGGGTATATCAGTGTTACAGTGAGGGGTGTGAGGTATATCAATGTTACAGTGAGGGGTGTGGGGTATATCATTGTTACAGTGAGGGGTATGGGGTATATCAGTGTTACAGTGAGGGGTGTGGGGTATATCAGTGTTACAGTGAGGGGTGTGGGATATATCAGTGTTACAGTGAGGGGTGTGGGGTATATGGGAGTGTTACAGTGAGGGGTGTGAGGTATATCAGTGTTACAGTGAGGGGTGTGAGGTATATCAGTGTTACAGTGAGGGGTGTGGGATATATCAGTGTTACAGTGAGGGGTGTGGGATATATCAGTGTTACAGTGAGGGGTGTGAGGTATATCAGTGTTACAGTGAGGGGTGTGGGGTATATCAGTGTTACAGTGAGGGGTGTGGGGTATATCATTGTTACAGTGAGGGGTATGGGGTATATCAGTGTTACAGTGAGGGGTGTGAGGTATATCAGTGTTACAGTGAGGGGTGTGGGGTATATCATTGTTACAGTGAGGGGTATGGGGTATATCAGTGTTACAGTGAGGGGTGTGAGGTATATCAATGTTACAGTGAGGGGTGTGGAGTATATCATTGTTACAGTGAGGGGTATGGGGTATATCAGTGTTACAGTGAGGGGTGTGGGGTATATCAGTGTTACAGTGAGGGGTGTGGGGTATATCAGTGTTACAGTGAGGGGTGTGGGGTATATCAGTGTTACAGTGAGGGACGTGGGGTATATCAGTGGTACAGTGAGTTGTGTGAGGTATATCAGTCTTACAGTGAGGGGTGTGGGGTATATCAGTGTTACAGTGAGGGGTGTGGGGTATATCAGTGTTACAGTGAGCGGCGTGGGGTATATCAGTTTTACAGTGAGGGGTGTGGGGTATATCACTGTTACAGTGAGGGGTTTGGGGTATATCAGTGTTACAGTGAGGGGTTTGGAGTATATCAGTGTTACACTGAGGGGTGTGGGGTATATCAGTGTTAGTGAGGGGTGTGGGGTATATCAGTGTTACAGTGAGGGGTGTGGGGTATATCAGTGTTAGTGCGGGGTGTGGGGTATATCAGTGTTACAGTGTGGGGTGTGGGGTATATCAGAGTTACAGTGAGGGGTGTGGCGTATATCAGTGTTACACTGAGGGGTGTGGGGTATATCAGTGTTAGTGAGGGGTGTGGGGTATATCAGTGTTACAGTGAGGGGTGTGGGGTATATTAGTGTTACAGTGTGGGGTGTGGGATATATCAGTGTTACAGTGAGGGGTGTGGGGTATATGGGAGTGTTACAGTGAGGGGTGTGAGGTATATCAGTGTTACAGTGAGGGGTGTGAGGTATATCAGTGTTACAGTGAGGGGTGTGGGGTATATCAGTGTTACAGTGAGAGGTGTGGGGTATATCAGAGTTACAGTGAGGGGTGTGGCGTATATCAGTGTTACACTGAGGGGTGTGGGTATATCAGTGTTAGTGAGGGGTGTGGGGTATATCAGTGTTACAGTGAGGGGTGTGGGGTATATTAGTGTTACAGTGTGGGGTGTGGGATATATCAGTGTTACAGTGAGGGGTGTGGGGTATATGGGAGTGTTACAGTGAGGGGTGTGAGGTATATCAGTGTTACAGTGAGGGGTGTGAGGTATATCAGTGTTACAGTGAGGGGTGTGGGGTATATCAGTGTTACAGTGAGAGGTGTGGGGTATATCATTGTTACAGTGAGGGGTGTGGGGTATATCAGTGTTACAGTGAGGTGTGTGGTATATATCAGTGTTACAGTGAGGGGTGTGGGGTATATCAGTGTTACAGTGAGAGGTGTGGGGTATATCATTGTTACAGTGAGGGGTGTGGGGTATATCAGTGTTACAGTGAGGGGTGTGAGGTATATCAGTGTTACAGTGAGGGGTATGGGATATATCAGTGTTACAGTGAGGGGTGTGGGGTATATCAGTGTTACAGTGAGGGGTATGGGATATATCAGTGTTACAGTGAGGGGTGTGGGGTATATCAGTGTTACAGTGAGAGGTGTGGGGTATATCATTGTTACAGTGAGGGGTGTGGGGTATATCAGTGTTACAGTGAGGGTGTGAGGTATATCAGTGTTACAGTGAGGGGTGTGGGGTATATCAGTGTTACAGTGAGGTGTGTGGGATATATCAGTGTTACAGTGAGGGGTGTGGGGTATATCAGTGTTACAGTGAGGGGTGTGGGGTATATCAGTGTTACAGTGAGGGACGTGGGGTATATCAGTGGTACAGTGAGTTGTGTGAGGTATATCAGTGTTACAGTGAGGGGTGTAGGGTATATCAGTGTTACAGTGAGGGGTGTGGGGTATATCAGTGTTACAGTGAGCGGCGTGGGGTATATCAGTTTTACAGTGAGGGGTGTGGGGTATATCACTGTTACAGTGAGGGGTTTGGGGTATATCAGTGTTACAGTGAGGGGTTTGGGGTATATCAGTGTTACACTGAGGGGTGTGGGGTATATCAGTGTTAGTGAGGGGTGTGGGGTATATCAGTGTTACAGTGAGGGGTGTGAGGTATATCAGTGTTACAGTGAGGGGTGTGGGGTATATCAGTGTTACAGTGAGGGGTGTGGGGTATATCAGTGTTACAGTGAGGGGTGTGGGGTATATCATTGTTACAGTGAGGGGTGTGGGGTATATCAGTGTTACAGTGAGGGGTGTGAGGTATATCAGTGTTACAGTGAGGGGTGTGGGGTATATCATTGTTACAGTGAGGGGTATGGGGTATATCAGTGTTACAGTGAGGGGTGTGAGGTATATCAATGTTACAGTGAGGGGTGTGGGGTATATCATTGTTACAGTGAGGGGTATGGGGTATATCAGTGTTACAGTGAGGGGTGTGGGGTATATCAGTGTTACAGTGAGGGGTGTGGGATATATCAGTGTTACAGTGAGGGGTGTGGGGTATATGGGAGTGTTACAGTGAGGGGTGTGAGGTATATCAGTGTTACAGTGAGGGGTGTGAGGTATATCAGTGTTACAGTGAGGGGTGTGGGATATATCAGTGTTACAGTGAGGGGTGTGGGATATATCAGTGTTACAGTGAGGGGTGTGAGGTATATCAGTGTTACAGTGAGGGGTGTGGGGTATATCAGTGTTACAGTGAGGGGTGTGGGGTATATCATTGTTACAGTGAGGGGTATGGGGTATATCAGTGTTACAGTGAGGGGTGTGAGGTATATCAGTGTTACAGTGAGGGGTGTGGGGTATATCATTGTTACAGTGAGGGGTATGGGGTATATCAGTGTTACAGTGAGGGGTGTGAGGTATATCAATGTTACAGTGAGGGGTGTGGAGTATATCATTGTTACAGTGAGGGGTATGGGGTATATCAGTGTTACAGTGAGGGGTGTGGGGTATATCAGTGTTACAGTGAGGGGTGTGGGGTATATCAGTGTTACAGTGAGGGGTGTGGGGTATATGGGAGTGTTACAGTGAGGGGTGTGAGGTATATCAGTGTTACAGTGAGGGGTGTGAGGTATATCAGTGTTACAGTGAGGGGTGTGGGGTATATCAGTGTTACAGTGAGAGGTGTGGGGTATATCATTGTTACAGTGAGGGGTGTGGGGTATATCAGTGTTACAGTGAGGGGTGTGGGATATATCAGTGTTACAGTGAGGGGTGTGGGGTATATCAGTGTTACAGTGAGAGGTGTGGGGTATATCAGTGTTACAGTGAGAGGTGTGGGGTATATCATTGTTACAGTGAGGGGTGTGGGGTATATCAGTGTTACAGTGAGGGGTGTGAGGTATATCAGTGTTACAGTGAGGGGTATGGGATATATCAGTGTTACAGTGAGGGGTGTGGGGTATATCAGTGTTACAGTGAGGGGTATGGGATATATCAGTGTTACAGTGAGGGGTGTGGGGTATATCAGTGTTACAGTGAGAGGTGTGGGGTATATCATTGTTACAGTGAGGGGTGTGGGGTATATCAGTGTTACAGTGAGGGGTGTGAGGTATATCAGTGTTACAGTGAGGGGTGTGGGGTATATCAGTGTTACAGTGAGGTGTGTGGGATATATCAGTGTTACAGTGAGGGGTGTGGGGTATATCAGTGTTACAGTGAGGGGTGTGGGGTATATCAGTGTTACAGTGAGGGACGTGGGGTATATCAGTGGTACAGTGAGTTGTGTGAGGTATATCAGTGTTACAGTGAGGGGTGTGGGGTATATCAGTGTTACAGTGAGGGGTGTGGGGTATATCAGTGTTACAGTGAGCGGCGTGGGGTATATCAGTTTTACAGTGAGGGGTGTGGGGTATATCACTGTTACAGTGAGGGGTTTGGGGTATATCAGTGTTACAGTGAGGGGTTTGGAGTATATCAGTGTTACACTGAGGGGTGTGGGGTATATCAGTGTTAGTGAGGGGTGTGGGGTATATCAGTGTTACAGTGAGGGGTGTGGGGTATATCAGTGTTAGTGCGGGGTGTGGGGTATATCAGTGTTACAGTGTGGGGTGTGGGGTTTATCAGAGTTACAGTGAGGGGTGTGGCGTATATCAGTGTTACACTGAGGGGTGTGGGGTATATCAGTGTTAGTGAGGGGTGTGGGGTATATCAGTGTTACAGTGAGGGGTGTGGGGTATATTAGTGTTACAGTGTGGGGTGTGGGATATATCAGTGTTACAGTGAGGGGTGTGGGGTATATGGGAGTGTTACAGTGAGGGGTGTGAGGTATATCAGTGTTACAGTGAGGGGTGTGAGGTATATCAGTGTTACAGTGAGGGGTGTGGGGTATATCAGTGTTACAGTGAGAGGTGTGGGGTATATCATTGTTACAGTGAGGGGTGTGGGGTATATCAGTGTTACAGTGAGGGGTGTGGGGTATATCATTGTTACAGTGAGGGGTGTGGGGTATATCAGTGTTACAGTGAGGGGTGTGAGGTATATCAGTGTTACAGTGAGGGGTATGGGATATATCAGTGTTACAGTGAGGGGTGTGGGGAATATCAGTGTTACAGTGAGGGGTATGGGATATATCAGTGTTACAGTGAGGGGTGTGGGGTATATCAGTGTTACAGTGAGAGGTGTGGGGTATATCATTGTTACAGTGAGGGGTGTGGGGTATATCAGTGTTACAGTGAGGGGTGTGGGGTATATCAGTGTTACAGTGAGAGGTGTGGGGTATATCAGTGTTACAGTGAGGGGTGTGGGGTATATCAGTGTTACAGTGAGAGGTGTGGGGTATATCATTGTTACAGTGAGGGGTGTGGGGTATATCAGTGTTACAGTGAGGGGTGTGAGGTATATCAGTGTTACAGTGAGGGGTATGGGATATATCAGTGTTACAGTGAGGGGTGTGGGGTATATCAGTGTTACAGTGAGGGGTATGGGATATATCAGTGTTACAGTGAGGGGTGTGGGGTATATCAGTGTTACAGTGAGAGGTGTGGGGTATATCATTGTTACAGTGAGGGGTGTGGGGTATATCAGTGTTACAGTGAGGGGTGTGAGGTATATCAGTATTACAGTGAGGGGTGTGGGGTATATCAGTGTTACAGTGAGGTGTGTGGGATATATCAGTGTTACAGTGAGGGGTGTGGGCTATATCAGTGTTACAGTGAGGGGTGTGGGGTATATCAGTGTTACAGTGAGGGACGTGGGGTATATCAGTGTTACAGTGAGGGGTGTGGGGTATATGGGAGTGTTACAGTGAGGGGTGTGAGGTATATCAGTGTTACAGTGAGGGGCGTGAGGTATATCAGTGTTACAGTGAGGGGTGTGGGGTATATCAGTGTTACAGTGAGAGGTGTGGGGTATATCATTGTTACAGTGAGGGGTGTGGGGTATATCAGTGTTACAGTGAGGGGTGTGGGATATATCAGTGTTACAGTGAGGGGTGTGGGGTACATCAGTGTTACAGTGAGAGGTGTGGGGTATATCATTGTTACAGTGAGGGGTGTGGGGTATATCAGTGTTACAGTGAGGGGTATGGGATATATCAGTGTTACAGTGAGGGGTGTGGGGTATATCAGTGTTACAGTGAGAGGTGTGGGGTATATCATTGTTACAGTGAGGGGTGTGGGGTATATCAGTGTTACAGTGAGGGGTGTGAGGTATATCAGTATTACAGTGAGGGGTGTGGGGTATATCAGTGTTACAGTGAGGTGTGTGGGATATATCAGTGTTACAGTGAGGGGTGTAGGGTATATCAGTGTTACAGTGAGGGGTGTGGGGTATATCAGTGTTACAGTGAGCGGCGTGGGGTATATCAGTTTTACAGTGAGGGGTGTGGGGTATATCACTGTTACAGTGAGGGGTTTGGGGTATATCAGTGTTACAGTGAGGGGTTTGGAGTATATCAGTGTTACACTGAGGGGTGTGGGGTATATCAGTGTTAGTGAGGGGTGTGGGGTATATCAGTGTTACAGTGAGGGGTGTGGGGTATATCAGTGTTAGTGCGGGGTGTGGGGTATATCAGTGTTACAGTGAGGGGTGTGGCGTATATCAGTGTTACACTGAGGGGTGTGGGGTATATCAGTGTTAGTGAGAGGTGTGGGGTATATCAGTGTTACAGTGAGGGGTGTGGGGTATATTAGTGTTACAGTGTGGGGTGTGGGATATATCAGTGTTACAGTGAGGGGTGTGGGGTATATCAGTGTTACAGTGAGGGGTGTGGGATATATCAGTGTTACAGTGAGGGGTGTGGGGTATATCAGTGTTACAGTGAGGGGTGTGGGGTATACCAGGCTCACAGAGCGGTGTGGGGTATATCAGTGTTACAGTTAGGGGTGTGGGGTATATCAGTGTTACAGTGAGGAGTGTGGGGTATATCAGGCTTACAGTGAGGGGTGTGGGGTATATCAGTGTTACAGTGACGGGTGTGGGGTATATGGGAGTGTTACAGTGAGGGGTGTGGGATATATCAGTGTTACAGTGAGGGGTGTGGGATATATCAGGGTTACAGTGAGGGGTGTGGGGTAAATCAGTGTTACAGTGAGGGGTGTGGGGTATATCAGTGTTACAGTGTGGGGTGTGAGGTATATCAGTGTTACAGTGAGGGGTGTGGAGTATATCAGTGTTACAGTGAGGGGTGTGGGGTATATGGGAGTGTTACAGTGAGGGGTGTGGGGTATATGAGTGTTACAGTGAGGGATGTGCGGTATATGGGAGTGTTACAGTGAGGGGTGTGGGGTATATGGGAGTGTTACAGTGAGGGGTGTGAGGTATATCAGTGTTACAGTGAGAGGTGTGGGGTATATCATTGTTACAGTGAGGGGTGTGGGGTATATCAGTGTTACAGTGAGGGTGTGAGGTATATCAGTGTTACAGTGAGGGGTGTGGGGTATATCAGTGTTACAGTGAGGTGTGTGGGATATATCAGTGTTACAGTGAGGGGTGTGGGGTATATCAGTGTTACAGTGAGGGGTGTGGGGTATATCAGTGTTACAGTGAGGGACGTGGGGTATATCAGTGGTACAGTGAGTTGTGTGAGGTATATCAGTGTTACAGTGAGGGGTGTAGGGTATATCAGTGTTACAGTGAGGGGTGTGGGGTATATCAGTGTTACAGTGAGCGGCGTGGGTTATATCAGTTTTACAGTGAGGGGTGTGGGGTATATCACTGTTACAGTGAGGGGTTTGGGGTATATCAGTGTTACAGTGAGGGGTTTGGGGTATATCAGTGTTACACTGAGGGGTGTGGGGTATATCAGTGTTAGTGAGGGGTGTGGGGTATATCAGTGTTACAGTGAGGGATGTGAGGTATATCAGTGTTACAGTGAGGGGTGTGGGGTATATCAGTGTTACAGTGAGGGGTGTGGGGTATATCAGTGTTACAGTGAGGGGTGTGGGGTATATCATTGTTACAGTGAGGGGTGTGGGGTATATCAGTGTTACAGTGAGGGGTGTGAGGTATATCAGTGTTACAGTGAGGGGTGTGGGGTATATCATTGTTACAGTGAGGGGTATGGGGTATATCAGTGTTACAGTGAGGGGTGTGAGGTATATCAATGTTACAGTGAGGGGTGTGGGGTATATCATTGTTACAGTGAGGGGTATGGGGTATATCAGTGTTACAGTGAGGGGTGTGGGGTATATCAGTGTTACAGTGAGGGGTGTGGGATATATCAGTGTTACAGTGAGGGGTGTGGGGTATATGGGAGTGTTACAGTGAGGGGTGTGAGGTATATCAGTGTTACAGTGAGGGGTGTGAGGTATATCAGTGTTACAGTGAGGGGTGTGGGATATATCAGTGTTACAGTGAGGGGTGTGGGATATATCAGTGTTACAGTGAGGGGTGTGAGGTATATCAGTGTTACAGTGAGGGGTGTGGGGTATATCAGTGTTACAGTGAGGGGTGTGGGGTATATCATTGTTACAGTGAGGGGTATGGGGTATATCAGTGTTACAGTGAGGGGTGTGAGGTATATCAGTGTTACAGTGAGGGGTGTGGGGTATATCATTGTTACAGTGAGGGGTATGGGGTATATCAGTGTTACAGTGAGGGGTGTGAGGTATATCAATGTTACAGTGAGGGGTGTGGAGTATATCATTGTTACAGTGAGGGGTATGGGGTATATCAGTGTTACAGTGAGGGGTGTGGGGTATATCAGTGTTACAGTGAGGGGTGTGGGGTATATCAGTGTTACAGTGAGGGGTGTGGGGTATATGGGAGTGTTACAGTGAGGGGTGTGAGGTATATCAGTGTTACAGTGAGGGGTGTGAGGTATATCAGTGTTACAGTGAGGGGTGTGGGGTATATCAGTGTTACAGTGAGAGGTGTGGGGTATATCATTGTTACAGTGAGGGGTGTGGGGTATATCAGTGTTACAGTGAGGGGTGTGGGATATATCAGTGTTACAGTGAGGGGTGTGGGGTATATCAGTGTTACAGTGAGAGGTGTGGGGTATATCAGTGTTACAGTGAGAGGTGTGGGGTATATCATTGTTACAGTGAGGGGTGTGGGGTATATCAGTGTTACAGTGAGGGGTGTGAGGTATATCAGTGTTACAGTGAGGGGTATGGGATATATCAGTGTTACAGTGAGGGGTGTGGGGTATATCAGTGTTACAGTGAGGGGTATGGGATATATCAGTGTTACAGTGAGGGGTGTGGGGTATATCAGTGTTACAGTGAGAGGTGTGGGGTATATCATTGTTACAGTGAGGGGTGTGGGGTATATCAGTGTTACAGTGAGGGGTGTGAGGTATATCAGTGTTACAGTGAGGGGTGTGGGGTATATCAGTGTTACAGTGAGGTGTGTGGGATATATCAGTGTTACAGTGAGGGGTGTGGGGTATATCAGTGTTACAGTGAGGGGTGTGGGGTATATCAGTGTTACAGTGAGGGACGTGGGGTATATCAGTGGTACAGTGAGTTGTGTGAGGTATATCAGTGTTACAGTGAGGGGTGTGGGGTATATCAGTGTTACAGTGAGGGGTGTGGGGTATATCAGTGTTACAGTGAGCGGCGTGGGGTATATCAGTTTTACAGTGAGGGGTGTGGGGTATATCACTGTTACAGTGAGGGGTTTGGGGTATATCAGTGTTACAGTGAGGGGTTTGGAGTATATCAGTGTTACACTGAGGGGTGTGGGGTATATCAGTGTTAGTGAGGGGTGTGGGGTATATCAGTGTTACAGTGAGGGGTGTGGGGTATATCAGTGTTAGTGCGGGGTGTGGGGTATATCAGTGTTACAGTGTGGGGTGTGGGGTATATCAGAGTTACAGTGAGGGGTGTGGCGTATATCAGTGTTACACTGAGGGGTGTGGGGTATATCAGTGTTAGTGAGGGGTGTGGGGTATATCAGTGTTACAGTGAGGGGTGTGGGGTATATTAGTGTTACAGTGTGTGGTGTGGGATATATCAGTGTTACAGTGAGGGGTGTGGGGTATATGGGAGTGTTACAGTGAGGTGTGTGAGGTATATCAATGTTACAGTGAGGGGTGTGAGGTATATCAGTGTTACAGTGAGGGGTGTGGGGTATATCAGTGTTACAGTGAGAGGTGTGGGGTATATCATTGTTACAGTGAGGGGTGTGGGGTATATCAGTGTTACAGTGAGGGGTGTGGGATATATCAGTGTTACAGTGAGGGGTGTGGGGTATATCAGTGTTACAGTGAGAGGTGTGTGGTATATCATTGTTACAGTGAGGGGTGTGGGGTATATCAGTGTTACAGTGAGGGGTGTGAGGTATATCAGTGTTACAGTGAGGGGTATGGGATATATCAGTGTTACAGTGAGGGGTGTGGGGTATATCAGTGTTACAGTGAGGGGTATGGGATATATCAGTGTTACAGTGAGGGGTGTGGGGTATATCAGTGTTACAGTGAGAGGTGTGGGGTATATCATTGTTACAGTGAGGGGTGTGGGGTATATCAGTGTTACAGTGAGGGGTGTGAGGTATATCAGTATTACAGTGAGGGGTGTGGGGTATATCAGTGTTACAGTGAGGTGTGTGGGATATATCAGTGTTACAGTGAGGGGTGTGGGCTATATCAGTGTTACAGTGAGGGGTGTGGGGTATATCAGTGTTACAGTGAGGGACGTGGGGTATATCAGTGTTACAGTGAGGGGTGTGAGGTATATCAGTGTTACAGTGAGGGGCGTGAGGTATATCAGTGTTACAGTGAGGGGTGTGGGGTATATCAGTGTTACAGTGAGAGGTGTGGGGTATATCATTGTTACAGTGAGGGGTGTGGGGTATATCAGTGTTACAGTGAGGGGTGTGGGATATATCAGTGTTACAGTGAGGGGTGTGGGGTATATCAGTGTTACAGTGAGAGGTGTGGGGTATATCATTGTTACAGTGAGGGGTGTGGGGTATATCAGTGTTACAGTGAGGGGTATGGGATATATCAGTGTTACAGTGAGGGGTGTGGGGTATATCAGTGTTACAGTGAGAGGTGTGGGGTATATCATTGTTACAGTGAGGGGTGTGGGGTATATCAGTGTTACAGTGAGGGGTGTGAGGTATATCAGTATTACAGTGAGGGGTGTGGGGTATATCAGTGTTACAGTGAGGTGTGTGGGATATATCAGTGTTACAGTGAGGGGTGTAGGGTATATCAGTGTTACAGTGAGGGGTGTGGGGTATATCAGTGTTACAGTGAGCGGCGTGGGGTATATCAGTTTTACAGTGAGGGGTGTGGGGTATATCACTGTTACAGTGAGGGGTTTGGGGTATATCAGTGTTACAGTGAGGGGTTTGGGGTATATCAGTGTTACACTGAGGGGTGTGGGGTATATCAGTGTTAGTGAGGGGTGTGGGGTATATCAGTGTTACAGTGAGGGGTGTGGGGTATATCAGTGTTAGTGCGGGGTGTGGGGTATATCAGTGTTACAGTGAGGGGTGTGGCGTATATCAGTGTTACACTGAGGGGTGTGGGGTATATCAGTGTTAGTGAGAGGTGTGGGGTATATCAGTGTTACAGTGAGGGGTGTGGGGTATATTAGTGTTACAGTGTGGGGTGTGGGATATATCAGTGTTACAGTGAGGGGTGTGGGGTATATCAGTGTTACAGTGAGGGGTGTGGGATATATCAGTGTTACAGTGAGGGGTGTGGGGTATATCAGTGTTACAGTGAGGGGTGTGGGGTATACCAGGCTCACAGAGCGGTGTGGGGTATATCAGTGTTACAGTTAGGGGTGTGGGGTATATCAGTGTTACAGTGAGGAGTGTGGGGTATATCAGGCTTACAGTGAGGGGTGTGGGGTATATCAGTGTTACAGTGACGGGTGTGGGGTATATGGGAGTGTTACAGTGAGGGGTGTGGGATATATCAGTGTTACAGTGAGGGGTGTGGGATATATCAGGGTTACAGTGAGGGGTGTGGGGTAAATCAGTGTTACATTGAGGGGTGTGGGGTATATCAGTGTTACAGTGTGGGGTGTGAGGTATATCAGTGTTACAGTGAGGGGTGTGGAGTATATCAGTGTTACAGTGAGGGGTGTGGGGTATATGGGAGTGTTACAGTGAGGGGTGTGGGGTATATGAGTGTTACAGTGAGGGATGTGCGGTATATGGGAGTGTTACAGTGAGGGGTGTGGGGTATATGGGAGTGTTACAGTGAGGGGTGTGAGGTATATCAGTGTTACAGTGAGGGGTGTGGGGTATATCAGTGTTACAGTGAGGGGTGTGGGGTATATCAGTGTTACAGTGAGGGGTGTGGGGTATATCAGTGTTACAGTGGGGGGATCTGGGGTATATCAGTGTTACAGTGAGGGGTGTGGGGTATATCAGTGTTACAGTGAGAGGTGTGGGGTATATCATTGTTACAGTGAGGGGTGTGGGGTATATCAGTGTTACAGTGAGGGGTATGGGATCTATCAGTGTTACAGTGAGGAGTGTGGGGTATATCAGTGTTACAGTGAGAGGTGTGGGGTATATCATTGTTACAGTGAGGGGTGTGGGGTATATCAGTGTTACAGTGAGGGGTGTGAGGTATATCAGTATTACAGTGAGGGGTGTGGGGTATATCAGTGTTACAGTGAGGTGTGTGGGATATATCAGTGTTACAGTGAGGGGTGTAGGGTATATCAGTGTTACAGTGAGGGGTGTGGGGTATATCAGTGTTACAGTGAGCGGCGTGGGGTATATCAGTTTTACAGTGAGGGGTGTGGGGTATATCACTGTTACAGTGAGGGGTTTGGGGTATATCAGTGTTACAGTGAGGGGTATGGGGTATATCAGTGTTACACTGAGGGGTGTGGGGTATATCAGTGTTAGTGAGGGGTGTGGGGTATATCAGTGTTACAGTGAGGGGTGTGGGGTATATCAGTGTTAGTGCGGGGTGTGGGGTATATCAGTGTTACAGTGAGGGGTGTGGCGTATATCAGTGTTACACTGAGGGGTGTGGGGTATATCAGTGTTAGTGAGAGGTGTGGGGTATATCAGTGTTACAGTGAGGGGTGTGGGGTATATTAGTGTTACAGTGTGGGGTGTGGGGTATATCAGTGTTACAGTGAGGGGTGTGGGGTATATCAGTGTTACAGTGAGGGGTGTGGGATATATCAGTGTTACAGTGAGGGGTGTGGGGTATATCAGTGTTACAGTGAGGGGTGTGGGGTATACCAGGCTCACAGAGCGGTGTGGGGTATATCAGTGTTACAGTTAGGGGTGTGGGGTATATCAGTGTTGCAGTGAGGAGTGTGGGGTATATCAGGCTTACAGTGAGGGGTGTGGGGTATATCAGTGTTACAGTGACGGGTGTGGGGTATATGGGAGTGTTACAGTGAGGGGTCTGGGATATATCAGTGTTACAGTGAGGGGTGTGGGATATATCAGGGTTACAGTGAGGGGTGTGGGGTAAATCAGTGTTACAGTGAGGGGTGTGTGGTATATCAGTGTTACAGTGTGGGGTGTGAGGTATATCAGTGTTACAGTGAGGGGTGTGGAGTATATCAGTGTTACAGTGAGGGGTGTGGGGTATATGGGAGTATTACAGTGAGGGGTGTGGGGTATATGAGTGTTACAGTGAGGGATGTGCGCTATATGGGAGTGTTACAGTGAGGGGTGTGGGGTATATGGGAGTGTTACAGTGAGGGGTGTGAGGTATATCAGTGTTACAGTGAGGGGTGTGGGGTATATCAGTGTTACAGTGAGGGGTGTGGGGTATATCAGTGTTACAGTGAGGGGTGTGGGGTATATCAGTGTTACAGTGGGGGGATCTGGGGTATATCAGTGTTACAGTGAGGGGTGTGGGGTATATCAGTGTTACAGTGAGGGTTGTGGGGTATACCAGTGTTACAGTGAGGGGGGTGGGGTATATCAGTGTTACCATGAGGGGCGTGGGGTATATCAGTGTTACAGTGAGGGGTGTGAGATATATCAGTGTTACAATGAGGGGTGTGGGGTATATCAGTGTTACAGTGAGGGGCGTGGGGTATATCAGTGTTACAGTGAGGGGTGTGGGGTATATCAGTGCTACAGTGAGGGGTGTGGGGTATATCAGTGTTACAGTGAGGGGTGTGGTGTATATCAGTGTTACAGTGAGGGGTGTGGGGTATATCAGTGTTACAGTGAGGGGTGTGGGGTATATCAGTGTTACAGTGAGGTGTGTGGGGTATATCAGTGTTACAGTGAGGGGTGTGGTGTATATCAGTGTTACAGTGAGGGGTGTGGGGTATATCAGTGTTACAGTGAGGTGTGTGGGGTATATCAGTGTTACAGTGAGGGGTGTGGTGTATATCAGTGTTACAGTGAGGGGTGTGGGGTATATCAGTGTTACAGTGAGGTGTGTGGGGTGTATCAGTGTTACAGTGAGGGGTGTGGGGTATATCAGTGTTACAGTGAGGTGTGTGAGGTATATCAGAGAAAAGGAGATCGAGGAGTGATGGGCTCAGGTCCAGAGTGGCAGCCAAAACATGCACACGAATGGACCCTGAGAAGGCTCGAGTTATAAAAGCAATTATTCGGATCAGAAACAGGAGCAGGAATCGGCCATTCGGCCCCTCGAGCTTGCTCCGCCATTCAATAAGATCATGGCTGATCTGATCATGGACTCAGCTCCACTTCCCCGCCCGCTCCCCATAACCCTTCACTCCCTTATCGCTCAAAAATCTGACTATCTCCACCTTAAATATATTCAATGACCCAGCCTCCACAGCTCTCTGGGGCAGAGAATTCCACAGATTTACAACCCTCTGAGAGAAGAAATTCCTCCTCATCTCAGTTTTAAATGGGCGGCCCCTTATTCTGAGACTATGTCCCCTAGTTCTAGTCTCCCCCACGAGGGGAAACATTCTCTCTGCATCCACCTTGTCAAGCCCTCTCAGAATCTTATACTATTCAATAAGATCACCTCTCATTCTTCTGAACTCCAATGAGTAGAGGCCCAACCTGCTCAACCTTTCTTCATAAGTCAACCCCCTCATCCCCGGAACCAACTTTGTGAACCTTCTCTGAACTGCCTCCAATGTAAGTATATCCTATCTTAAATACAGAGACCAAAACTGTACGCAGTACTCCAGGTGTGGCCTCACCAATACCCTGTACAGTTGTAGCAGGAGGACACAAAAATCTGCAAAAGGACATGGACAGGTTAAGTGAGTGGGCAAAAATTTGGCAGATGGAGTATAATGTTGGAAAGTGTGAGGTCATGCACTTTGGCAGAAAAAAAATCAAAGAGCAAGTTATTATTTTAATGGAGAAAGATTGCAAAGTGCCGCAGTACAGCGGGACCTGGGGGTACTTGTGCATGAAACACAAAAGGTTAGTATGCAGGTACAGCAAGTGATCAGGAAGGCCAATGGAATCTTGGCCTTTATTGCAAAGGAGATGGGTACTGAAGTTCCATGATCAGCCATGATCATATTGAATGGTGCAGGCTCGAAGGGCCGAATGGCCGACTCCTGCACCTATTTCCTATGTTTCTAAAAGCAGGGAATTCTTGCTACAGTTAGACAGGGTATTGGTGAGGCCACACCTGGAATACTGCGTGCAGTTTTGCTTTCCATATTGCCGAAAGGATATACTTTCGAGACAGTTCAGAGAAGGTTCACTTGGTTGATTCCGGGAATGAGGGGTTGACTTATGAGGAAAGGTTGAGTAGGTTGGGCCTCTACTCATTGGAATTCAGAAGAATGAGAGGTGATCTTATCGAAACATATCAGATTATGAGTGGGTTTGACAAGGTGGATGCAGAGAGGATGTTTCCACTGATGGGGGAGACTGGAACTAGGGGGCATAATCTTAGAATAAGGGGCCGCCCATTTAAAACTGAGATGAGGAGGAATTTCTTCTCTCAGAGGGTTGTAAATCTGTGGAATTCTCTGCCCCAGAGAGCTGTGGAGGCTGGGTCATTGAATATATTTAAGGTGGAGATAGACAGATGTTTGAGCGATAAGGGAGTGAAGGGTTATGGGGAGCGGGCGGGGAAGTGGAGCTGAGTCCATGCTCAGATCAGCCATAATCTTATTGACTGGCGGAGCAGGCTCGAGGGGCCGAATGGCCGGCTCCTGCTCCTGTTTCTGATGTTCTTGTACTCCATTTTCTAACACTGCGGCATCACGCGCTGGGACCAGTGAGGTGTCTCCCCTCACTGAGACAGTGTGACTTCACATAAGAAGTGGCTTAAAAACCACAGGGCTGACAGCAGGCCACATTCACCACATGTGGAGACCACAAAGAGCTGCCAGCGAAAGGGTCCCAGTACAACCATTGTCGCCATTCCCACTGTCACACCAAGCACGGGCTGAGAGAGGCAAGGTGGGGGAAGTGAATCATACTCTGACCTTCGCCCTCTGGGTCCAGGGGTCAAATCCAGTACCGGACAAAAGAGGGCTGAAGATTTACCCCTCTGATCAGGGACGGGGAGCGGAGATGTGTCAGACACAGTTACAGTGAGGGGTGTGGGGTATATCAGTGTTACAGTGAGGGGTGTGGGATATATCAGTGTTACAGTGAGGGGTATGGGGTATATCAGTGTTACAGTGAGGGGTGTGGGGTATATCAGTGTTACAGTGAGGGGTGTGGGGTATATCAGAGTTACAAGAGGGGTATGAGGTATATCAGTGTTACAGTAAGGGGTGTGGGGTATATCAGTGTTACAGTGAGGGGTATGGGGTATATCAGTGTTACAGTGAGGTGTGTGGGATATATCAGAGTTACAATGAGGGGTATGAGGTATATCAGTGTTACAGTAAGGGGTGTGGGGTATATCAGTGTTACAGTGAGGGGTGTGGGGTATATCAGTGTTACAGTGAGGAGTGTAGGGGATATCAGTGTTACAGTGGGGTGTGGGGTATATTAGTGTTACAGTGAGGGGTGTGGGGTATATCAGTGTTACAGTGAGGGGTGTGGGATATATCAGTGTTACAGTAAGGGGTGTGGGGTATATGGGAGTGTTACAGTGAGGGGTGTGGGATATATCAGTGTTACAGTGAGGGGTGTGGGGTATATCAGTGTTACAGTGAGGGGTGTGGGGTATATCAGTGTTACAGTGAGGAGTGTGGGGTATATCAGTGTTACAGTGAGGGGTGTGGGGTATATGGGAGTGTTACAGTGAGGGGTGTGGGGTATCAGTGTTACAATGAGGGGTGTGGGGTATATCAGTGTTCCAGTGAGGAGTGTGGGGTATATCAGTGCTACAGTGAGGGGTGTGGGATATATCAGTGTTACAGTGAGGGGTGTGGGGTATATCAGTGTTACAGTGAGGGGTGTGGGGTATATTAGTGTTACAGTGAGGGGTGTGGGGTATATCAGTGTTACAGTGAGGG
Organism: Pristiophorus japonicus; assembly: GCF_044704955.1. Lineage (NCBI taxonomy): Eukaryota > Metazoa > Chordata > Chondrichthyes > Pristiophoridae > Pristiophorus > Pristiophorus japonicus. Next base: position 761,183 of record NC_091999.1, on the reverse strand, counting down.
GTGTGGGATATATCAGTGTTACAGTAAGGGGTCTGGGGTATATGGGAGTGTTACAGTGAGGGGTGTGGGATATATCAGTGTTACAGTGAGGGGTGTGGGGTATATCAGTGTTACAGTGAGGGGTGTGGGGTATATCAATGTTACAGTGAGGAGTGTGGGGTATATCAGTGTTACAGTGAGGGGTGTGGGGTATATGGGAGTGTTACAGTGAGGGGTGTGGGATATATCAGTGTTACAATGAGGGGTGTGGGGTATATCAGTGTTCCAGTGAGGAGTGTGGGGTATATCAGTGCTACAGTGAGGGGTGTGGGATATATCAGTGTTACAGTGAGGGGTGTGGGGTATATCAGTGTTACAGTGAGGGGTGTGGGGTGTGAGCTATATCAGTGTTACAGTGAGGGGTGTGGGGTATATCAGTGTTACAGTGAGGGGTGTGGGATTTTTCAGTGTTACAGTGAGGGGTGTGGGGTATATCAGTGTTACAGTGAGGGGTGTGGGGGATATCAATGTTACAGTGAGGGGTGTGGGGTATATCAGTGTTAGAGTGAGGGGTGTGGAGTATATCAGTGTTACAGTGTGGGGTATATCAATGTTACAGTGAGGGGTGTGGGATATATCAGTGTTACAGTGAGGGGTGCGGGGTATATCAGTGTTACAGTGAGGGGTGTGGGGTGTGGGGCATATCAGTGTTACAGTGAGGGGTGTGGGGTATATCATTGTTACAGTGAGGGGTATGGGGTATATCAGTGTTACAGTGAGGGGTGTGGGGTATATCAGTGTAACAGTGAGGGGTGTGGGGTATATCATTGTTACAGTGAGGGGTATGGGGTATATCAGTGTTACAGTGAGGGGTGTGAGGTATATCAGTGTTACAGTGAGGGGTGTGAGGTATATCAGTGTTACAGTGAGGGGTGTGGGGTATATCAGTGTTACAGTGAGAGGTGTGGGGTATATCATTGTTACAGTGAGGGGTGTGGGGTATATCAGTGTTACAGTGAGGGGTGTGAGGTATGTTAGTGTTACAGTGAGGGGTATGGGATATATCAGTGTTACAGTGAGAGGTGTGGGGTATATCATTGTTACAGTGAGGGGTGTGGGGTATATCAGTGTTACAGTGAGGGGTGTGAGGTATATCAGTGTTACAGTGAGGGGTATGGGATATATCAGTGTTACAGTGAGGGGTGTGGGTTATATCAGTGTTACAGTGAGGGGTATGGGATATATCAGTGTTACAGTGAGGGGTCTGGGGTATATCAGTGTTAGTGCGGGGTGTGGGGTATATCAGTGTTAGTGAGGGGTGTGGGGTATATCAGTGTTACAGTGAGGGGTGTGGGGTATATCAGTGTTACAGTGAGGGGTGTGGGATATATCAGTGTTACAGTGAGGGGTGTGGGATATATCAGTGTTACAGTGAGGGGTGTGGGGTATATCAGTGTTACAGTGAGGGGTGTGGGGTATATCAGTGTTACAGTGAGAGGTGTGGGGTATATCAGTGTTACAGTGAGGGGAGTGGGATATATCAGTGTTACAGTGAGGGGTGTGGGGTATATCAGTGTTACAGTGAGGGGTGTGGGGTATATCAGTGTTACAGTGAGGTGTGTGAGGTATATCAGAGAAAAGGAGATCGAGGAGTGATGGGCTCAGGTCCAGAGTGGCAGCCAAAACATGCACACGAATGGACCCTGAGAAGGCTCGAGTTATAAAAGCAATTATTAGGATCAGAAACAGGAGCAGGAATCGGCCATTCGGCCCCTCGAGCCTGCTCCGCCATTCAATAAGATCATGGCTGATCTGATCATGGACTCAGCTCCACTTCCCCGCCCGCTCCCCATAACCCTTCACTCCCTTATCGCTCAAAAATCTGACTATCTCCACCTTAAATATATTCAATGACCCAGCCTCCACAGCTCTCTGGGGCAGAGAATTCCACAGATTTACAACCCTCTGAGAGAAGAAATTCCTCCTCATCTCAGTTTTAAATGGGCGGCCCCTTATTCTGAGACTATGTCCCCTAGTTCTAGTCTCCCCCACGAGGGGAAACATTCTCTCTGCATCCACCTTGTCAAGCCCTCTCAGAATCTTATACTATTCAATAAGATCACCTCTCATTCTTCTGAACTCCAATGAGTAGAGGCCCAACCTGCTCAACCTTTCTTCATAAGTCAACCCCCTCATCCCCGGAACCAACTTTGTGAACCTTCTCTGAACTGCCTCCAATGTAAGTATATCCTATCTTAAATACAGAGACCAAAACTGTACGCAGTACTCCAGGTGTGGCCTCACCAATACCCTGTACAGTTGTAGCAGGAGGACACAAAAATCTGCAAAAGGACATGGACAGGTTAAGTGAGTGGGCAAAAATTTGGCAGATGGAGTATAATGTTGGAAAGTGTGAGGTCATGCACTTTGGCAGAAAAAAAATCAAAGAGCAAGTTATTATTTTAATGGAGAAAGATTGCAAAGTGCCGCAGTACAGCGGGACCTGGGGGTACTTGTGCATGAAACACAAAAGGTTAGTATGCAGGTACAGCAAGTGATCAGGAAGGCCAATGGAATCTTGGCCTTTATTGCAAAGGAGATGGGTACTGAAGTTCCATGATCAGCCATGATCATATTGAATGGTGCAGGCTCGAAGGGCCGAATGGCCGACTCCTGCACCTATTTCCTATGTTTCTAAAAGCAGGGAATTCTTGCTACAGTTAGACAGGGTATTGGTGAGGCCACACCTGGAATACTGCGTGCAGTTTTGCTTTCCATATTGCCGAAAGGATATACTTTCGAGACAGTTCAGAGAAGGTTCACTTGGTTGATTCCGGGGATGAGGGGTTGACTTATGAGGAAAGGTTGAGTAGGTTGGGCCTCTACTCATTGGAATTCAGAAGAATGAGAGGTGATCTTATCGAAACATATCAGATTATGAGTGGGTTTGACAAGGTGGATGCAGAGAGGATGTTTCCACTGATGGGGGAGACTGGAACTAGGGGGCATAATCTTAGAATAAGGGGCCGCCCATTTAAAACTGAGATGAGGAGGAATTTCTTCTCTCAGAGGGTTGTAAATCTGTGGAATTCTCTGCCCCAGAGAGCTGTGGAGGCTGGGTCATTGAATATATTTAAGGTGGAGATAGACAGATGTTTGAGCGATAAGGGAGTGAAGGGTTATGGGGAGCGGGCGGGGAAGTGGAGCTGAGTCCATGATCAGATCAGCCATAATCTTATTGAATGGCGGAGCAGGCTCGAGGGGCCGAATGGCCGGCTCCTGCTCCTGTTTCTGATGTTCTTGTACTCCATTTTCTAACACTGCGGCATCACGCGCTGGGACCAGTGAGGTGTCTCCCCTCACTGAGACAGTGTGACTTCACATAAGAAGTGGCTTAAAAACCACAGGGCTGACAGCAGGCCACATTCACCACATGTGGAGACCACAAAGAGCTGCCAGCGAAAGGGTCCCAGTACAACCATTGTCGCCATTCCCACTGTCACACCAAGCACGGGCTGAGAGAGGCAAGGTGGGGGAAGTGAATCATACTCTGACCTTCGCCCTCTGGGTCCAGGGGTCAAATCCAGTACCGGACAAAAGAGGGCTGAAGATTTACCCCTCTGATCAGGGACGGGGAGCGGAGATGTGTCAGACACAGTTACAGTGAGGGGTGTGGGGTATATCAGTGTTACAGTGAGGGGTGTGGGATATATCAGTGTTACAGTGAGGGGTATGGGGTATATCAGTGTTACAGTGAGGGGTGTGGGGTATATCAGTGTTACAGTGAGGGGTGTGGGGTATATCAGAGTTACAATGAGGGGTATGAGGTATATCAGTGTTACAGTAAGGGGTGTGGGGTATATCAGTGTTACAGTGAGGGGTATGGGGTATATCAGTGTTACAGTGAGGTGTGTGGGATATATCAGAGTTACAATGAGGGGTATGAGGTATATCAGTGTTAAGTAAGGGGTGTGGGGTATATCAGTGTTACAGTGAGGGGTGTGGGGTATATCAGTGTTACAGTGAGGAGTGTAGGGGATATCAGTGTTACAGTGGGGTGTGGGGTATATTAGTGTTACAGTGAGGGGTGTGGGCTATATCAGTGTTACAGTGAGGGGTGTGGGATATATCAGTGTTACAGTAAGGGGTGTGGGGTATATGGGAGTGTTACAGTGAGGGGTGTGGGATATATCAGTGTTACAGTGAGGGGTGTGGGGTATATCAGTGTTACAGTGAGGGGTGTGGGGTATATCAGTGTTACAGTGAGGAGTGTGGGGTATATCAGTGTTACAGTGAGGGGTGTGGGGTATATGGGAGTGTTACAGTGAGGGGTGTGGGATATATCAGTGTTACAATGAGGGGTGTGGGGTATATCAGTGTTCCAGTGAGGAGTGTGGGGTATATCAGTGCTACAGTGAGGGGTGTGGGATATATCAGTGTTACAGTGAGGGGTGTGGGGTATATCAGTGTTACAGTGAGGGGTGTGGGGTATATTAGTGTTACAGTGAGGGGTGTGGGGTATATCAGTGTTACAGTGAGGGGTGTGGGATATATCAGTGTTACAGTAAGGGGTGTGGGGTATATGGGAGTGTTACAGTGAGGGGTGTGGGATATATCAGTGTTACAGTGAGGGGTGTGGGGTATATCAGTGTTACAGTGAGGGGTGTGGGGTATATCAGTGTTACAGTGAGGAGTGTGGGGTATATCAGTGTTACAGTGAGGGGTGTGGGGTATATGGGAGTGTTACAGTGAGGGGTGTGGGATATATCAGTGTTACAATGAGGGGTGTGGGGTATATCAGTGTTCCAGTGAGGAGTGTGGGGTATATCAGTGCTACAGTGAGGGGTGTGGGATATATCAGTGTTACAGTGAGGGGTGTGGGGTATATCAGTGTTACAGTGAGGGGTGTGGGATTTTTCAGTGTTACAGTGAGGGGTGTGGGGTATATCAGTGTTACAGTGAGGGGTGTGGGGGATATCAATGTTACAGTGAGGGGTGTGGGGTATATCAGTGTTAGAGTGAGGGGTGTGGAGTATATCAGTGTTACAGTGTGGGGTATATCAATGTTACAGTGAGGGGTGTGGGATATATCAGTGTTACAGTGAGGGGTGCGGGGTATATCAGTGTTACAGTGAGGGGTGTGGGGTGTGGGGCATATCAGTGTTACAGTGAGGGGTGTGGGGTATATCATTGTTACAGTGAGGGGTATGGGGTATATCAGTGTTACAGTGAGGGGTGTGGGGTATATCAGTGTAACAGTGAGGGGTGTGGGGTATATCATTGTTACAGTGAGGGGTATGGGGTATATCAGTGTTACAGTGAGGGGTGTGAGGTATATCAGTGTTACAGTGAGGGGTGTGAGGTATATCAGTGTTACAGTGAGGGGTGTGGGGTATATCAGTGTTACAGTGAGAGGTGTGGGGTATATCATTGTTACAGTGAGGGGTGTGGGGTATATCAGTGTTACAGTGAGGGGTGTGAGGTATGTTAGTGTTACAGTGAGGGGTATGGGATATATCAGTGTTACAGTGAGAGGTGTGGGGTATATCATTGTTACAGTGAGGGGTGTGGGGTATATCAGTGTTACAGTGAGGGGTGTGAGGTATATCAGTGTTACAGTGAGGGGTATGGGATATATCAGTGTTACAGTGAGGGGTGTGGGTTATATCAGTGTTACAGTGAGGGGTATGGGATATATCAGTGTTACAGTGAGGGGTCTGGGGTATATCAGTGTTAGTGCGGGGTGTGGGGTATATCAGTGTTAGTGAGGGGTGTGGGGTATATCAGTGTTACAGTGAGGGGTGTGGGGTATATCAGTGTTACAGTGAGGGGTGTGGGATATATCAGTGTTACAGTGAGGGGTGTGGGGTATATCAGTGTTACAGTGAGGGGTGTGGGATATATCAGTGTTACAGTGAGGGGTGTGGGGTATATCAGTGTTACAGTGAGGGGTGTGGGGTATATCAGTGTTACAGTGAGAGGTGTGGGGTATATCAGTGTTACAGTGAGGGGAGTGGGATATATCAGTGTTACAGTGAGGGGTGTGGGGTATATCAGTGTTACAGTGAGGGGTGTGGGGTATACCAGGCTCACAGAGCGGTGTGGGGTATATCAGTGTTACAGTTAGGGGTGTGGGGTATATCAGTGTTACAGTGAGGAGTGTGGGGTATATCAGGCTTACAGTGAGGGGTGTGGGGTATATCAGTGTTACAGTGAGGGGTGTGGTGTATTTCAGTGTTACAGTGAGGGGTGTGGGGTATATGGGAGTGTTACAGTGAGGGGTGTGGGATATATCAGTGTTACAATGAGGGGTGTGGGGTATATCAGTGTTCCAGTGAGGAGTGTGGGGTATATCAGTGCTACAGTGAGGGGTGTGGGATATATCAGTGTTACAGTGAGGGGTGTGGGGTATATCAGTGTTACAGTGAGGGGTGTGGGGTATATTAGTGTTACAGTGAGGGGTGTGGGGTATATCAGTGTTACAGTGAGGGGTGTGGGATATATCAGTGTTACAGTAAGGGGTGTGGGGTATATGGGAGTGTTACAGTGAGGGGTGTGGGATATATCAGTGTTACAGTGAGGGGTGTGGGGTATATCAGTGTTACAGTGAGGGGTGTGGGGTATATGGGAGTGTTACAGTGAGGGGTGTGGGATATATCAGTGTTACAGTGAGGGGTGTGGGGTATATCAGTGTTACAGTGAGGGGTGTGGGGTATATGGGAGTGTTACAGTGAGGGGTGTGGGATATATCAGTGTTACAGTGAGGGGTGTGGGGTATATCAGTGTTACAGTGAGGGGTGTGGGGTATATCAGTGTTACAGTGAGGAGTGTGGGGTATATCAGTGTTACAGTGAGGGGTGTGGGGTATATCAGTGTTACAGTGAGGGGTGTGGGGTATATCAGTGTTACAGTGAGGAGTGTGGGGTATATCAGTGTTACAGTGAGGGGTGTGGGGTATATGGGAGTGTTACAGTGAGGGGTGTGGGATATATCAGTGTTACAATGAGGGGTGTGGGGTATATCAGTGTTCCAGTGAGGAGTGTGGGGTATATCAGTGCTACAGTGAGGGGTGTGGGATATATCAGTGTTACAGTGAGGGGTGTGGGGTATATCAGTGTTACAGTGAGGGGTGTGGGATTTTTCAGTGTTACAGTGAGGGGTGTGGGGTATATCAGTGTTACAGTGAGGGGTGTGGGGGATATCAATGTTACAGTGAGGGGTGTGGGGTATATCAGTGTTAGAGTGAGGGGTGTGGAGTATATCAGTGTTACAGTGTGGGGTATATCAATGTTACAGTGAGGGGTGTGGGATATATCAGTGTTACAGTGAGGGGTGCGGGGTATATCAGTGTTACAGTGAGGGGTGTGGGGTGTGGGGCATATCAGTGTTACAGTTAGGGGTGTGGGGTATATCATTGTTACAGTGAGGGGTATGGGGTATATCAGTGTTACAGTGAGGGGTGTGGGGTATATCAGTGTAACAGTGAGGGGTGTGGGGTATATCATTGTTACAGTGAGGGGTATGGGGTATATCAGTGTTACAGTGAGGGGTGTGAGGTATATCAGTGTTACAGTGAGGGGTGTGAGGTATATCAGTGTTACAGTGAGGGGTGTGGGGTATATCAGTGTTACAGTGAGAGGTGTGGGGTATATCATTGTTACAGTGAGGGGTGTGGGGTATATCAGTGTTACAGTGAGGGGTGTGAGGTATGTTAGTGTTACAGTGAGGGGTATGGGATATATCAGTGTTACAGTGAGAGGTGTGGGGTATATCATTGTTACAGTGAGGGGTGTGGGGTATATCAGTGTTAAAGTGAGGGGTGTGAGGTATATCAGTGTTACAGTGAGGGGTATGGGATATATCAGTGTTACAGTGAGGGGTGTGGGTTATATCAGTGTTACAGTGAGGGGTATGGGATATATCAGTGTTACAGTGAGGGGTCTGGGGTATATCAGTGTTAGTGCGGGGTGTGGGGTATATCAGTGTTAGTGAGGGGTGTGGGGTATATCAGTGTTACAGTGAGGGGTGTGGGGTATATCAGTGTTACAGTGAGGGGTGTGGGATATATCAGTGTTACAGTGAGGGGTGTGGGGTATATCAGTGTTACAGTGAGGGGTGTGGGATATATCAGTGTTACAGTGAGGGGTGTGGGGTATATCAGTGTTACAGTGAGGGGTGTGGGGTATATCAGTGTTACAGTGAGAGGTGTGGGGTATATCAGTGTTACAGTGAGGGGAGTGGGATATATCAGTGTTACAGTGAGGGGTGTGGGGTATATCAGTGTTACAGTGAGGGGTGTGGGGTATACCAGGCTCACAGAGCGGTGTGGGGTATATCAGTGTTACAGTTAGGGGTGTGGGGTATATCAGTGTTACAGTGAGGAGTGTGGGGTATATCAGGCTTACAGTGAGGGGTGTGGGGTATATCAGTGTTACAGTGACGGGTGTGGGGTATATGGGAGTGTTACAGTGAGGGGTGTGGGATATATCAGTGTTACAGTGAGGGGTGTGGGATATATCAGGGTTACAGTGAGGGGTGTGGGGTATATCAGTGTTACAGTGAGGGGTGTGGGGTATATCAGTGTTACAGTGTGGGGTGTGAGGTATATCAGTGTTACAGTGAGGGGTGTGGAGTATATCAGTGTTACAGTGAGGGGTGTGGGGTATATGGGAGTGTTACAGTGAGGGGTGTGGGGTATATCAGTGTTACAGTGAGGGATGTGGGGTATATGGGAGTGTTACAGTGTGGGGTATATGGGAGTGTTACAGTGAGGGGTGTGAGGTATATCAGTGTTACAGTGAGGGGTGTGGGGTATATCAGTGTTACAGTGAGGGGTGTGGGGTATATCAGTGTTACAGTGAGGGGTGTGGGGTATATCAGTGTTACAGTGGGGGGATCTGGGGTATATCAGTGTTACAGTGAGGGGTGTGAGATATATCAGTGTTACAGTGAGGGGTGTGGGGCATATCAGTGTTACAGTGAGGGGCGTGGGGTATATCAGTGTTACAGTGAGGGGTGTGGGGTATATCAGTGTTACAGTGAGGGATGTGGGTTATATCAGTGTTACAGTGAGGGGTGTGGGGTATATCAGTGTTACAGTGAGGGGTGTGGGGTATATCATTGTTACAGTGAGGGGTGTGGGGTATATCAGTGTTACAGTGAGAGGTTTGGGGTATATCAGTGTTACAGTGAGGGGTGTGGGGTATATCAGTGTTACAGTGTGGGGTGTGGGGTATATCAGTATTACAGTGAGGGGTTTGGTGTATATCAGTGTTACAGTGAGGGGTGTGGGGTATATCAGTGTTACAGTGAGGGGTGTGGGGTATATCAGTGTTACAGTGAGGGGTGTGGGGTATATCAGTGTTACAGTGAGGGGTGTGTGGTATATCAGTTTTACAGTGAGGGGTGTGGGGTATATCAGTGTTACAGTGAGGGGTGTGTGGTATATCAGTGTTACAGTGAGGGGTGTGGGGTATATCAGTGTTACAGTGAGGGGTGTGGGGTATATCAGTGTTACACTGAGGGGTGTGGGGTATATCAGTGTTACAGTGAGGGGTGTGGGGTATATCAGTGTTACAGTGAGGGGTGTGGGGTATATCAGTGTTACAGTGAGGGGTGTGGGGTATATCAGTGTTACAGTGAGGTGTGTGGGGTATATCAGTGTTACAGTGAGGGGTGTGGGGTATATCAGTGTTACAGTGAGGTGTGTGGGGTATATCAGTGTTACAGTGAGGGGTGTGGGGTATATCAGTGTTACAGTGAGGTGTGTGAGGTATATCAGAGAAAAGGAGATCGAGGAGTGATGGGCTCAGGTCCAGAGTGGCAGCCAAAACATGCACACGAATGGACCCTGAGAAGGCTCGAGTTATAAAAGCAATTATTAGGATCAGAAACAGGAGCAGGAATCGGCCATTCGGCCCCTCGAGCCTGCTCCGCCATTCAATAAGATCATGGCTGATCTGATCATGGACTCAGCTCCACTTCCCCGCCCGCTCCCCATAACCCTTCACTCCCTTATCGCTCAAAAATCTGACTATCTCCACCTTAAATATATTCAATGACCCAGCCTCCACAGCTCTCTGGGGCAGAGAATTCCACAGATTTACAACCCTCTGAGAGAAGAAATTCCTCCTCATCTCAGTTTTAAATGGGCGGCCCCTTATTCTGAGACTATGTCCCCTAGTTCTAGTCTCCCCCACGAGGGGAAACATTCTCTCTGCATCCACCTTGTCAAGCCCCCTCAGAATCTTAAACTATTCAATAAGATCACCTCTCATTCTTCTGAACTCCAATGAGTAGAGGCCCAACCTGCTCAACCTTTCTTCATAAGTCAACCCCCTCATCCCCGGAACCAACTTTGTGAACCTTCTCTGAACTGCCTCCAATGTAAGTATATCCTATCTTAAATACAGAGACCAAAACTGTACGCAGTACTCCAGGTGTGGCCTCACCAATACCCTGTACAGTTGTAGCAGGAGGACACAAAAATCTGCAAAAGGACATGGACAGGTTAAGTGAGTGGGCAAAAATTTGGCAGATGGAGTATAATGTTGGAAAGTGTGAGGTCATGCATTTTGGCAGAAAAAAAATCAAAGAGCAAGTTATTATTTTAATGGAGAAAGATTGCAAAGTGCCGCAGTACAGCGGGACCTGGGGGTACTTGTGCATGAAACACAAAAGGTTAGTATGCAGGTACAGCAAGTGATCAGGAAGGCCAATGGAATCTTGGCCTTTATTGCAAAGGAGATGGGTACTGAAGTTCCATGATCAGCCATGATCATATTGAATGGTGCAGGCTCGAAGGGCCGAATGGCCGACTCCTGCACCTATTTCCTATGTTTCTAAAAGCAGGGAAGTCTTGCTACAGTTAGACAGGGTATTGGTGAGGCCACACCTGGAATACTGCGTGCAGTTTTGCTTTCCATATTGCCGAAAGGATATACTTTCGAGACAGTTCAGAGAAGGTTCACTTGGTTGATTCCGGGGATGAGGGGGTTGACTTATGAGGAAAGGTTGAGCAGGTTGGGCCTCTACTCATTGGAATTCAGAAGAATGAGAGGTGATCTTATCGAAACGTATCAGATTATGAGTGGGTTTGACAAGGTGGATGCAGAGAGGATGTTTCCACTGATGGGGGAGACTGGAACTAGGGGGCATGATCTTAGAATAAGGGGCCGCCCATTTAAAACTGAGATGAGGAGGAATTTCTTCTCTCAGAGGGTTGTAAATCTGTGGAATTCTCTGCCCCAGAGAGCTGTGGAGGCTGGGTCATTGAATATATTTAAGGTGGAGATAGACAGATGTTTGAGCGATAAGGGAGTGAAGGGTTATGGGGAGCGGGTGGGGAAGTGGAGCTGAGTCCATGATCAGATCAGCCATGATCTTATTGAATGGCGGAGCAGGCTCCTGCTCCTGTTTCTGATGTTCTTGTACTCCATTTTCTAACACTGCGGCATCACGTGCTGGGACCAGTGAGGTGTCTCCCCTCACTGAGACAGTGTGACTTCACATAAGAAGTGGCTTAAAAACCACAGGGCTGACAGCAGGCCACATTCACCACATGTGGAGACCACAAAGAGCTGCCAGCGAAAGGGTCCCAGTACAACCATTGTCGCCATTCCCACTGTCACACCAAGCACGGGCTGAGAGAGGCAAGGTGGGGGAAGTGAATCATACTCTGACCTTCGCCCTCTGGGTCCAGGGGTCAAATCCAGTACCGGACAAAAGAGGGCTGAAGATTTACCCCTCTGATCAGGGACGGGGAGCGGAGATGTGTCAGACACAGTTACAGTGAGGGGTGTGGGGTATATCAGTGTTACAGTGAGGGGTATGGGGTATATCAGTGTTACAGTGAGGGGTGTAGGGTATATGGGAGTGTTACAGTGAGGGGTGTGGGATATATCAGTGTTACAGTGAGGGGTGTGGGGTATATCAGTGTTACAGTGAGGGGTGTAGGGTATATGGGAGTGTTACAGTGAGGGGTGTGGGATATATCAGTGTTACAGTGAGGGGTGTGGGGTATATCAGTGTTACAGTGAGGGGTGTGGGGTATATCAGTGTTACAGTGAGGAGTGTGGGGTATATCAGTGTTACAGTGAGGGGTGTGGGGTATATGGGAGTGTTACAGTGAGGGGTGTGGGATATATCAGTGTTACAATGAGGGGTGTGGGGTATATCAGTGTTCCAGTGAGGAGTGTGGGGTATATCAGTGCTACAGTGAGGGGTGTGGGATATATCAGTGTTACAGTGAGGGGTGTGGGGTATATCAGTGTTACAGTGAGGGGTGTGGGGTGTGAGCTATATCAGTGTTACAGTGAGGGGTGTGGGGTATATCAGTGTTACAGTGAGGGTTGTGGGATTTTTCAGTGTTACAGTGAGGGGTGTGGGGTATATCAGTGTTACAGTGAGGGGTGTGGGGGATATCAATGTTACAGTGAGGGGTGTGGGGTATATCAGTGTTACAGTGAGGGGTGTGGAGTATATCAGTGTTACAGTGTGGGGTATATCAATGTTACAGTGAGGGGTGTGGGATATATCAGTGTTACAGTGAGGGGTGTGGGGTATATCAGTGTTACAGTGAGGGGTGTGGGGTGTGGGGTATATCAGTGTTACAGTGAGGGGTGTGGGGTATATCAGTGTTACAGTGAGGGGTGTGGGGTATATCAGTGTTACAGTGAGGGTTGTGGGGTATATCAGTGTTACAGTGAGGGGTGTGGGGTATATCAGTGTTACAGTGAGGGGTGTGAGGTACATCAGTGTTACAGTGAGTTGTGTGGGATATATCAGTGTTACAGTGAGAGGTGTGAGGTATATCAGTGTTACAGTGAGAGGTGTGAGGTATATCAGTGTTACAGTGAGAGGTGTGGGGTACATCAGTGTTACAGTGAGGGTTGTGGGATATATCAGTGTTACAGTGAGGGATGTGAGGTATATCTGTGTTACAGTGAGGGGTGTGGGGTATATCAGTGTTACAGTGAGCGGTGTGGGATATATCAGTGTTACAGTGAGGGGTGTGAGGTATATCAGTGTTTCAGTGAGAGGGGTGGGGTATATCAGTGTTACAGTGAGCGGTGTGGGGTATATGGGAGTGTTACAGTGAGGGGTGTGGGGTATATGGGAGTGTTACAGTGAGGGGTGTGAGGTATATCAGTGTTACAGTGAGGGGTGTGGGGTATATCAGTGTTACAGTGAGGGGTGTGGGGTATATCAGTGTTACAGTGAGGGGTGTGAGGTATATCAGTGTTACAGTGAGGGGTGTGGGGTATATCAGTGTTACAGTGAGGGGTGTGGGGTATATCAGTGTTACAGTGAGGGGTGTGGGGTAAATCAGGGTTACAGTGAGGGGTGTGGGGTATATCAGTGTTACAGTGAGAGGTGTGGGGTATATGGGAGTGTTACAGTGTGGGGTATATCAGGTTTACAGTGAGGGGTGTGGGGTATATGGGAGTGTTACAGTGTGGGGTGTGGGATATATGGGAGTTTGTGGTGTGGGGTATATGGGAGTGTTAAAGTGAGGGGTGTGGGGTATATCAGTCTTACAGTGAGGGGTGTGGGGTATATGGGAGTGTTACAGTGAGGGGTGTGGGGTATATCAGTGTTTCAGTGAGGGGTGTGGGGTATATGGGAGTGTTACAGTGTGGGGTGTGGGGTATATGCGAGTGTTACAGTGAGGGGTATGGGGTATATCAGTGTTACAGTGTGGGGTGTTGGGTATATCAGTGTTACAGTGAGGGGTGTAGGGTATATGGGAGTGTTACAGTGAGGGGTGTGGGGTATATGGGAGTGTTACAGTGAGGGGTGTGGGGTATATGCGAGTGTTACTGTGAGGGGTATGGGGTATATCAGTGTTACAGTGTGGGGTGTTGGGTATATCAGTGTTACAGTGAGGGGTGTGGGGTATATCAGTGTTACAGTGAGGGGTGTGGGGTATATCAGTGTTACAGTGAGGTGTGTGGCGTATATGGGAGTGTTACAGTGAGGGGTGTGAGGTATATCAGTGTTACAGTGAGGGGTGTGGGGTATATCAGTGTTACAGTGAGGGGTGTGGGGTATATCAGTGTTACAGTGAGGGGTGTGGTGTATATGGCAGTGTTACAGTGAGGGGTATGGGGTATATCAGTGTTACAGTGAGAGGTGTGGGTTATATGGGAGTGTTACAGTGAGGGGTGTGGGGTATATGGGAGTGTTACAGTGAGGGGTGTGGGGTATATGCGAGTGTTACAGTGAGGGGTGTAGGGTATATCAGTGTTACAGTGAGGGGTGTGAGGTATATCAGTGTTACAGTGAGCGGTGTGGGGTATATGGGAGTGTTACAGTGAGGGGTGTGGGGTATATCAGTGTTACAGTGAGGTGTGTGGGGTATATGGGAGTGTTACAGTGAGGGGTGTGAGGTATATCAGTGTTACAGTGAGGGGTGTGGGGTATATCAGTGTTACAGTGAGGGGTGTGGGGTATATCAGTGTTACAGTGAGGGGTGTGGTGTATATGGCAGTGTTACAGTGAGGGGTATGGGGTATATCAGTGTTACAGTGAGAGGTGTGGGGTATATGGGAGTGTTACAGTGTGGGGTATATCAGGTTTACAGTGAGGGGTGTGGGGTATATGGGAGTGTTACAGTGTGGGGTGTGGGATATATGGGAGTTTGGGGTGTGGTGTATATGGGAGTGTTAAAGTGAGGGGTGTGGGGTATATCAGTGTTACAGTGAGGGGTGTGGGGTATATGGGAGTGTTACAGTGAGGGGTGTGGGGTATATCAGTGTTACAGTGAGGGGTGTGCGGTATATCAGGGTAACAGTGAGGGGTGTGGGGTATATCAGTGTTACAGTGAGGGGTGTGGGATATATCAGTGTTGCAGTGAGAGGTGTGGGGTATATGGGAGTGTTACAGTGTGGGGTATATCAGTGTTACAGTGAGGGGTGTGGGGTATATGGGAGTTTTACAGTGAGGGGTGTGGGGTATATCAGTGTTCCAGTGAGAGGTGTGGGGTATATGGGAGTGTTACAGTGTGGGGTATATGGGAGTGTTACAGTGTGGGGTGTGGGGTATATGGGAGTGTTACAGTGTGGGGTGTGGGGTATATGGGAGTGTTACAGTGTGGGGTGTTGGGTATATCAGTGTTACAGTGAGGGGTGTGGGGTATATGGGAGTGTTACAGTGAGGGGTGTGGGGTATATCAGTGTTACAGTGAGGGGTGTGGGGTATATCAATGTTACAGTGAGGGGTGTGGGATATATCAGTGTTACAGTGAGAGGTGTGGGGTATATCAGTGTTACAGTGAGGAGTGTGGGGTATATCAGTGCTACAGTGAGGGGTGTGGGGTATATGGGAGTGTTACAGTGAGGGGTGTGGGGTATATCAGTGTTACATTGAGGGGTGTGGGGTATATCAGAGTTACAGTGAGGAGTGTGGGGTATATCAGTGTTACAGTGAGGGGTGTGGGATATATCAGTGTTACAGTGAGGGGTGTGGGGTATATCCGTGTTACAGTGAGGGGTGTGGGGTATATCAGTGTTACAGTGAGGGATGTGAGGTATATCAGTGTTACAGTGAAGGGTGTGAGGTATATCAGTGTTACAGTGAGGGGTGTGGGGTATATCAGTGTTACAGTGAGGGGTGTGGGGTATATCAATGTTACAGTGAGGGGTGTGGGGTATATCAGTGTTACAGTGAGGGGTATGGGATATATCAGTGTTACAGTGAGGGGTGTGGGGTATATCAGTGTTACAGTGAGAGGTGTGGGGTATATCATTGTTACAGTGAGGGGTGTGGGGTATATCAGTGTTACAGTGAGGGGTGTGAGGTATATCAGTGTTACAGTGAGGGGTGTGGGGTATATCAGTGTTACAGTGAGGTGTGTGGGATATATCAGTGTTACAGTGAGGGGTGTGGGGTATATCAGTGTTACAGTGAAGGATGTGGGGTATATCAGTGTTACAATGAGGGACGTGGGGTATATCAGTGGTACAGTGAGGGGTGTGAGGTATATCAGTGTTACAGTGAGGGGTGTAGGGTAAATCAGTGTTACAGTGAGGTGTGTGGGGTATATCAGTGTTGCAGTGAGGGGTGTGAGGTATATCAGTGTTACAGTGAGGGGTGTGGGGTATATCAGTGTTACAGTGAGGGGTGTGGGGTATATCAGTGTTACAGTGAGCGGCGTGGGGTATATCAGTTTTACAGTGAGGGGTGTGGGGTATATCACTGTTACACTGAGGGGTGTGGGGTATATCAGTGTTAGTGAGGGGTGTGGGGTATATCAGTGTTACAGTGAGGGGTGTGGGGTATATCAGTGTTAGTGAGGGGTGTGGGGTATATCAGTGTTACAGTGAGGGGTGTGGGGTATATCAGTGTTAGTGCGGGGTGTGGGGTATATCAGTGTTAGTGAGGGGTGTGGGGTATATCAGTGTTACAGTGAGGGGTGTGGGGTATATCAGTGTTACAGTGAGGGGTGTGGGATATATCAGTGTTACAGTGAGGGGTGTGGGGTATATCAGTGTTACAGTGAGGGGTGTGGGATATATCAGTGCTACAGTGAGGGGTGTGGGATATATCAGTGTTACAGTGAGGGGTGTGGGGTATATCAGTGTTACAGTGAGGGGTGTGGGGTGTGAGCTATATCAGTGTTACAGTGAGGGGTGTGGAGTATATCAGTGTTACAGTGAGGGGTGTGGGATTTTTCAGTGTTACAGTGAGGGGTGTGGGGTATATCAGTGTTACAGTGAGGGGTGTGGGGGATATCAATGTTACAGTGAGGGGTGTGGGGTATATCAGTGTTAGAGTGAGGGGTGTGGAGTATATCAGTGTTACAGTGTGGGGTATATCAATGTTACAGTGAGGGGTGTGGGATATATCAGTGTTACAGTGAGGGGTGCGGGGTATATCAGTGTTACAGTGAGGGGTGTGGGGTGTGGGGCATATCAGTGTTACAGTGAGGGGTGTGGGGTATATCATTGTTACAGTGAGGGGTATGGGGTATATCAGTGTTACAGTGAGGGGTGTGGGGTATATCAGTGTAACAGTGAGGGGTGTGGGGTATATCAGTGTTACAGTGAGAGGTGTGGGGTATATCATTGTTACAGTGAGGGGTGTGGGGTATATCAGTGTTACAGTGAGGGGTGTGAGGTATGTTAGTGTTACAGTGAGGGGTATGGGATATATCAGTGTTACAGTGAGAGGTGTGGGGTATATCATTGTTACAGTGAGGGGTGTGGGGTATATCAGTGTTACAGTGAGGGGTGTGAGGTATATCAGTGTTACAGTGAGGGGTATGGGATATATCAGTGTTACAGTGAGGGGTCTGGGGTATATCAGTGTTACAGTGAGAGGTGTGGGGTATATCATTGTTACAGTGAGGGGTTTGGGGTATATCAGTGTTACAGTGAGGGGTGTGAGATATATCAGTGTTACAGTGAGGGGTATGGGATATATCAGTGTTACAGTGAGGGGTGTGGGGTATATCAGTGTTACAGTGAGGGGTATGGGATATATCAGTGTTACAGTGAGGGGTGTGGGGTATATCAGTGTTACAGTGAGAAGTGTGGGGTATATCATTGTTACAGTGAGGGGTGTGGGGTATATCAGTGTTACAGTGAGGGGTGTGAGGTATATTAGTGTTACAGTGAGGGGTGTGGGGTATATCAGTGTTACAGTGAGGTGTGTGGGATATATCAGTGTTACAGTGAGGGGTGTGGGGTATATCAGTGTTACAGTGAGGGATGTGGGGTATATCAGTGTTACAGTGAGGGACGTGGGGTATATCAGTGGTACAGTGAGGGGTGTGAGGTATATCAGTGTTACAGTGAGGGGTGTAGGGTAAATCAGTGTTACAGTGAGGTGTGTGGGGTATATCAGTGTTGCAGTGAGGGGTGTGAGGTATATCAGTGTTACAGTGAGGGGTGTGGGGTATATCAGTGTTACAGTGAGGGGTGTGGGGTATATCAGTGTTACAGTGAGCGGCGTGGGGTATATCAGTTTTACAGTGAGGGGTGTGGGGTATATCACTGTTACAGTGAGGGGTTTGTGGTATATCAGTGTTACAGTGAGGGGTTTGGGGTATATCAGTGTTACACTGAGGGGTGTGGGGTATATCAGTGTTAGTGAGGGGTGTGGGGTATATCAGTGTTACAGTGAGGGGTGTGGGGTATATCAGTGTTAGTGCGGGGTGTGGGGTATATCAGTGTTAGTGAGGGGTGTGGGGTATATCAGTGTTACAGTGAGGGGTGTGGGGTATATCAGTGTTACAGTGAGGGGTGTGGGATATATCAGTGTTACAGTGAGGGGTGTGGGGTATATCAGTGTTACAGTGAGGGGTGTGGGATATATCAGTGTTACAGTGAGGGGTGTGGGGTATATCAGTGTTACAGTGAGGGGTGTGGGGTATATCAGTGTTACAGTGAGAGGTGTGGGGTATATCAGTGTTACAGTGAGGGGAGTGGGATATATCAGTGTTACAGTGAGGGGTGTGGGGTATATCAGTGTTACAGTGAGGGGTGTGGGGTATACCAGGCTCACAGAGCGGTGTGGGGTATATCAGTGTTACAGTTAGGGGTGTGGGGTATATCAGTGTTACAGTGAGCAGTGTGGGGTATATCAGGCTTACAGTGAGGGGTGTGGGGTATATCAGTGTTACAGTGACGGGTGTGGGGTATATGGGAGTGTTACAGTGAGGGGTGTGGGATATATCAGTGTTACAGTGAGGGGTGTGGGATATATCAGGGTTACAGTGAGGGGTGTGGGGTATATCAGTGTTACAGTGAGGGGTGTGGGGTATATCAGTGTTACAGTGTGGGGTGTGAGGTATATCAGTGTTACAGTGAGGGGTGTGGTTATATCAGTGTTACAGTGAGGGGTGTGGGGTATATGGGAGTGTTACAGTGAGGGGTGTGGGGTATATCAGTGTTACAGTGAGGGATGTGGGGTATATGGGAGTGTTACAGTGTGGGGTATATGGGAGTGTTACAGTGAGGGGTGTGAGGTATATCAGTGTTACAGTGAGGGGTGTGGGGTATATCAGTGTTACAGTGAGGGGTGTGGGGTATATCAGTGTTACAGTGAGGGGTGTGGGGTATATCAGTGTTACAGTGGGGGGATCTGGGGTATATCAGTGTTACAGTGAGGGGTGTGAGATATATCAGTGTTACAGTGAGGGGTGTGGGGCATATCAGTGTTACAGTGAGGGGCGTGGGGTATATCAGTGTTACAGTGAGGGGTGTGGGGTATATCAGTGTTACAGTGAGGGATGTGGGTTATATCAGTGTTACAGTGAGGGGTGTGGGGTATATCAGTGTTACAGTGAGGGGTGTGGGGTATATCATTGTTACAGTGAGGGGTGTGGGGTATATCAGTGTTACAGTGAGAGGTTTGGGGTATATCAGTGTTACAGTGAGGGGTGTGGGGTATATCAGTGTTACAGTGTGGGGTGTGGGGTATATCAGTATTACAGTGAGGGGTTTGGTGTATATCAGTGTTACAGTGAGGGGTGTGGGGTATATCAGTGTTACAGTGAGGGGTGTGGGGTATATCAGTGTTACAGTGAGGGGTGTGGGGTATATCAGTGTTACAGTGAGGGGTGTGTGGTATATCAGTTTTACAGTGAGGGGTGTGGGGTATATCAGTGTTACAGTGAGGGGTGTGGGGTATATCAGTGTTACACTGAGGGGTGTGGGGTATATCAGTGTTACAGTGAGGGGTGTGGGGTATATCAGTGTTACAGTGAGGGGTGTGGGGTATATCAGTGTTACAGTGAGGGGTGTGGGGTATATCAGTGTTACAGTGAGGTGTGTGGGGTATATCAGTGTTACAGTGAGGGGTGTGGGGTATATCAGTGTTACAGTGAGGTGTGTGGGGTATATCAGTGTTACAGTGAGGGGTGTGGGGTATATCAGTGTTACAGTGAGGTGTGTGAGGTATATCAGAGAAAAGGAGATCGAGGAGTGATGGGCTCAGGTCCAGAGTGGCAGCCAAAACATGCACACGAATGGACCCTGAGAAGGCTCGAGTTATAAAAGCAATTATTAGGATCAGAAACAGGAGCAGGAATCGGCCATTCGGCCCCTCGAGCCTGCTCCGCCATTCAATAAGACCATGGCTGATCTGATCATGGACTCAGCTCCACTTCCCCGCCCGCTCCCCATAACCCTTCACTCCCTTATCGCTCAAAAATCTGACTATCTCCACCTTAAATATATTCAATGACCCAGCCTCCACAGCTCTCTGGGGCAGAGAATTCCACAGATTTACAACCCTCTGAGAGAAGAAATTCCTCCTCATCTCAGTTTTAAATGGGCGGCCCCTTATTCTGAGACTATGTCCCCTAGTTCTCGTCTCCCCCACGAGGGGAAACATTCTCTCTGCATCCACCTTGTCAAGCCCCCTCAGAATCTTAAACTATTCAATAAGATCACCTCTCATTCTTCTGAACTCCAATGAGTAGAGGCCCAACCTGCTCAACCTTTCTTCATAAGTCAACCCCCTCATCCCCGGAACCAACTTTGTGAACCTTCTCTGAACTGCCTCCAATGTAAGTATATCCTATCTTAAATACAGAGACCAAAACTGTACGCAGTACTCCAGGTGTGGCCTCACCAATACCCTGTACAGTTGTAGCAGGAGGACACAAAAATCTGCAAAAGGACATGGACAGGTTAAGTGAGTGGGCAAAAATTTGGCAGATGGAGTATAATGTTGGAAAGTGTGAGGTCATGCATTTTGGCAGAAAAAAAATCAAAGAGCAAGTTATTATTTTAATGGAGAAAGATTGCAAAGTGCCGCAGTACAGCGGGACCTGGGGGTACTTGTGCATGAAACACAAAAGGTTAGTATGCAGGTACAGCAAGTGATCAGGAAGGCCAATGGAATCTTGGCCTTTATTGCAAAGGAGATGGGTACTGAAGTTCCATGATCAGCCATGATCATATTGAATGGTGCAGGCTCGAAGGGCCGAATGGCCGACTCCTGCACCTATTTCCTATGTTTCTAAAAGCAGGGAAGTCTTGCTACAGTTAGACAGGGTATTGGTGAGGCCACACCTGGAATACTGCGTGCAGTTTTGCTTTCCATATTGCCGAAAGGATATACTTTCGAGACAGTTCAGAGAAGGTTCACTTGGTTGATTCCGGGGATGAGGGGGTTGACTTATGAGGAAAGGTTGAGCAGGTTGGGCCTCTACTCATTGGAATTCAGAAGAATGAGAGGTGATCTTATCGAAACGTATCAGATTATGAGTGGGTTTGACAAGGTGGATGCAGAGAGGATGTTTCCACTGATGGGGGAGACTGGAACTAGGGGGCATGATCTTAGAATAAGGGGCCGCCCATTTAAAACTGAGATGAGGAGGAATTTCTTCTCTCAGAGGGTTGTAAATCTGTGGAATTCTCTGCCCCAGAGAGCTGTGGAGGCTGGGTCATTGAATATATTTAAGGTGGAGATAGACAGATGTTTGAGCGATAAGGGAGTGAAGGGTTATGGGGAGCGGGTGGGGAAGTGGAGCTGAGTCCATGATCAGATCAGCCATGATCTTATTGAATGGCGGAGCAGGCTCCTGCTCCTGTTTCTGATGTTCTTGTACTCCATTTTCTAACACTGCGGCATCACGTGCTGGGACCAGTGAGGTGTCTCCCCTCACTGAGACAGTGTGACTTCACATAAGAAGTGGCTTAAAAACCACAGGGCTGACAGCAGGCCACATTCACCACATGTGGAGACCACAAAGAGCTGCCAGCGAAAGGGTCCCAGTACAACCATTGTCGCCATTCCCACTGTCACACCAAGCACGGGCTGAGAGAGGCAAGGTGGGGGAAGTGAATCATACTCTGACCTTCGCCCTCTGGGTCCAGGGGTCAAATCCAGTACCGGACAAAAGAGGGCTGAAGATTTACCCCTCTGATCAGGGACGGGGAGCGGAGATGTGTCAGACACAGTTACAGTGAGGGGTGTGGGGTATATCAGTGTTACAGTGAGGGGTATGGGGTATATCAGTGTTACAGTGAGGGGTGTAGGGTATATGGGAGTGTTACAGTGAGGGGTGTGGGATATATCAGTGTTACAGTGAGGGGTGTGGGGTATATCAGTGTTACAGTGAGGGGTGTAGGGTATATGGGAGTGTTACAGTGAGGGGTGTGGGATATATCAGTGTTACAGTGAGGGGTGTGGGGTATATCAGTGTTACAGTGAGGGGTGTGGGGTATATCAGTGTTACAGTGAGGAGTGTGGGGTATATCAGTGTTACAGTGAGGGGTGTGGGGTATATGGGAGTGTTACAGTGAGGGGTGTGGGATATATCAGTGTTACAATGAGGGGTGTGGGGTATATCAGTGTTCCAGTGAGGAGTGTGGGGTATATCAGTGCTACAGTGAGGGGTGTGGGATATATCAGTGTTACAGTGAGGGGTGTGGGGTATATCAGTGTTACAGTGAGGGGTGTGGGGTGTGAGCTATATCAGTGTTACAGTGAGGGGTGTGGGGTATATCAGTGTTACAGTGAGGGTTGTGGGATTTTTCAGTGTTACAGTGAGGGGTGTGGGGTATATCAGTGTTACAGTGAGGGGTGTGGGGGATATCAATGTTACAGTGAGGGGTGTGGGGTATATCAGTGTTACAGTGAGGGGTGTGGAGTATATCAGTGTTACAGTGTGGGGTATATCAATGTTACAGTGAGGGGTGTGGGATATATCAGTGTTACAGTGAGGGGTGTGGGGTATATCAGTGTTACAGTGAAGGGTGTGGGGTGTGGGGTATATCAGTGTTACAGTGAGGGGTGTGGGGTATATCAGTGTTACAGTGAGGGGTGTGGGGTATATCAGTGTTACAGTGAGGGTTGTGGGGTATATCAGTGTTACAGTGAGGGGTGTGGGGTATATCAGTGTTACAGTGAGGGGTGTGAGGTACATCAGTGTTACAGTGAGTTGTGTGGGATATATCAGTGTTACAGTGAGAGGTGTGAGGTATATCAGTGTTACAGTGAGAGGTGTGAGGTATATCAGTGTTACAGTGAGAGGTGTGGGGTACATCAGTGTTACAGTGAGGGTTGTGGGATATATCAGTGTTACAGTGAGGGATGTGAGGTATATCTGTGTTACAGTGAGGGGTGTGGGGTATATCAGTGTTACAGTGAGCGGTGTGGGATATATCAGTGTTACAGTGAGGGGTGTGGGGTATATCAGTGTTACAGTGAGGGGTGTGGGGTATATCAGTGTTTCAGTGAGAGGGGTGGGGTATATCAGTGTTACAGTGAGCGGTGTGGGGTATATGGGAGTGTTACAGTGAGGGGTGTGGGGTATATGGGAGTGTTACAGTGAGGGGTGTGAGGTATATCAGTGTTACAGTGAGGGGTGTGGGGTATATCAGTGTTACAGTGAGGGGTGTGGGGTATATCAGTGTTACAGTGAGGGGTGTGAGGTATATCAGTGTTACAGTGAGGGGTGTGGGGTATATCAGTGTTACAGTGAGGGGTGTGGGGTATATCAGTGTTACAGTGAGGGGTGTGGGGTAAATCAGGGTTACAGTGAGGGGTGTGGGGTATATCAGTGTTACAGTGAGAGGTGTGGGGTATATGGGAGTGTTACAGTGTGGGGTATATCAGGTTTACAGTGAGGGGTGTGGGGTATATGGGAGTGTTACAGTGTGGGGTGTGGGATATATGGGAGTTTGTGGTGTGGGGTATATGGGAGTGTTAAAGTGAGGGGTGTGGGGTATATCAGTCTTACAGTGAGGGGTGTGGGGTATATGGGAGTGTTACAGTGAGGGGTGTGGGGTATATCAGTGTTTCAGTGAGGGGTGTGGGGTATATGGGAGTGTTACAGTGTGGGGTGTGGGGTATATGCGAGTGTTACAGTGAGGGGTATGGGGTATATCAGTGTTACAGTGTGGGGTGTTGGGTATATCAGTGTTACAGTGAGGGGTGTAGGGTATATGGGAGTGTTACAGTGAGGGGTGTGGGGTATATGGGAGTGTTACAGTGAGGGGTGTGGGGTATATGCGAGTGTTACAGTGAGGGGTATGGGGTATATCAGTGTTACAGTGTGGGGTGTTGGGTATATCAGTGTTACAGTGAGGGGTGTGGGGTATATCAGTGTTACAGTGACGGGTGTGGGGTATATCAGTGTTACAGTGAGGAGTGTGGGGTATATCAGTGTTACAGTGAGGGGTGTGGGGTATATGGGAGTGCTACAGTGAGGGGTGTGGGGTATATCAGTGTTACAGTGAGGGGTGTGGGATATATCAGTGTTACAGTGAGGAGTGTGGTGTATATCAGTATTACATGAGGGGTGTGGGGTATATGGGAGTGTTACATTGAGGGGTGTGGGGTATATCAGTGTTACAGTGAGGGGTGTGGGGTATATCAGAGTTACAGTGAGGGGTGTGGGGTATATCAGTGTTACAGTGAGGAGTGTGGGGTTTTTCAGTGTTACAGTGAGGGGTGTGGGGTATATGGGAGTGTTACATTGAGGGGTGTGGGGTATATCAGTGTTACATTGAGGGGTGTGGGGTATATCAGTGTTACAGTGAGGGGTGTGGGGTATAGCAGAGTTACAGTGAGGGGTGTGGGGTATATCAGTGTTACAGTGAACGGTGTGGGGTATATCAGTGTTACAGTGAGGGGTGTGAGGTATATCAGTGTTACAGTGAGGAGTGTGGGGTATATCAGTGTTACAGTGAGGGGTGTGGGGTATATCAATGTTACAGTGAGGGGTGTAGGGTATATCAGTGTTACAGTGAGGGGTGTGAGGTATATCAGTGTTACAGTGAGCGGTGTGGGGTACATGGGAGTGTTACAGTGAGGGGTGTGGGGTATATCAGTGTTACAGTGAGGTGTGTGTGGTATATGGGAGTGTTACAGTGAGGGGTGTGAGGTATATCAGTGTTACAGTGAGGGGTGTGGGGTATATCAGTGTTACAGTGAGGGGTGTGGGGTATATCAGTGTTACAGTGAGGGGTGTGGTGTATATGGCAGTGTTACAGTGAGGGGTATGGGGTATATCAGTGTTACAGTGAGAGGTGTGGGGTATATGGGAGTGTTACAGTGTGGGGTATATCAGGTTTACAGTGAGGGGTGTGGGGTATATGGGAGTGTTACAGTGTGGGGTGTGGGATATATGGGAGTTTGGGGTGTGGTGTATATGGGAGTGTTAAAGTGAGGGGTGTGGGGTATATCAGTGTTACAGTGAGAGGTGTGGGGTATATGGGAGTGTTACAGTGTGGGGTATATCAGTGTTACAGTGAGGGGTGTGGGGTATATGGGAGTTTTACAGTGAGGGGTGTGGGGTATATCAGTGTTCCAGTGAGAGGTGTGGGGTATATGGGAGTGTTACAGTGTGGGGTATATGGGAGTGTTACAGTGTGGGGTGTGGGGTATATGGGAGTTTTACAGTGTGGGGTGTGGGGTATATGGGAGTGTTACAGTGTGGGGTGTTGGGTATATCAGTGTTACAGTGAGGGGTGTGGGGTATATGGGAGTGTTACAGTGAGGGGTGTGGGGTATATCAGTGTTACAGTGAGGGGTGTGGGGTATATCAATGTTACAGTGAGGGGTGTGGGATATATCAGTGTTACAGTGAGAGATGTGGGGTATATCAGTGTTACAGTGAGGAGTGTGGGGTATATCAGTGCTACAGTGAGGGGTGTGGGGTATATGGGAGTGTTACAGTGAAGGGTGTGGGGTATATCAGTGTTACATTGAGGGGTGTGGGGTATATCAGAGTTACAGTGAGGAGTGTGGGGTATATCAGTGTTACAGTGAGGGGTGTGGGATATATCAGTGTTACAGTGAGGGGTGTGGGGTATATCCGTGTTACAGTGAGGGGTGTGGGGTATATCAGTGTTACAGTGAGGGATGTGAGGTATATCAGTGTTACAGTGAAGGGTGTGTGGTATATCAGTGTTACAGTGAGGGGTGTGGGATTTTCAGTGTTACAGTGAGGGGTGTGGGGTATATCAGTGTTACAGTGAGGGGTGTGGGGGATATCAATGTTACAGTGAGGGGTGTGGGGTATATCAGTATTACAGTGAGGGGTGTGGGGTATATCAGTGTTACAGTGTGGGGTATATCAATGTTACAGTGAGGGGTGTGGGATATATCAGTGTTACAGTGAGGGGTGTGAGGTATATCAATGTTACAGTGAGGGGTGTGGGGTATATCAGTGTTAGTGAGGGTGTGGGGTATATCAGTGTTACAGTGAGGGGTGTGAGGTATATCAGTGTTACAGTGAGGGGTGTGAGGTACATCAGTGTTACAGTGAGTTGTGTGGGATATATCAGTGTTACAGTGAGAGGTGTGAGGTATATCAGTGTTACAGTGAGAGGTGTGAGGTATATCAGTGTTACAGTGAGAGGTGTGGGGTACATCAGTGTTACAGTGAGGGTTGTGGGATATATCAGTGTTACAGTGAGGGATGTGAGGTATATCTGTGTTACAGTGAGGGGTGTGGGGTATATCAGTGTTACAGTGAGCGGTGTGGGATATATCAGTGTTACAGTGAGGGGTGTGAGGTATATCAGTGTTAGTGAGGGGTGTGGGGTATATCAGTGTTTCAGTGAGAGGGGTGGGGTATATCAGTGTTACAGTGAGCGGTGTGGGGTATATGGGAGTGTTACACTGAGGGGTGTGGGGTATATGGGAGTGTTACAGTGAGGGGTGTGAGGTATATCAGTGTTACAGTGAGGGGTGTGGGGTATATCAGTGTTACAGTGAGGGGTGTGGGGTATATCAGTGTTACAGTGAGGGGTGTGAGGTATATCAGTGTTACAGTGAGGGGTGTGGGGTAAATCAGGGTTACAGTGAGGGGTGTGGGGTATATCAGTGTTACAGTGAGAGGTGTGGGGTATATGGGAGTGTTACAGTGTGGGGTATATCAGGTTTACAGTGAGGGGTGTGGGGTATATGGGAGTGTTACAGTGTGGGGTGTGGGATATATGGGAGTTTGTGGTGTGGGGTATATGGGAGTGTTAAAGTGAGGGGTGTGGGGTATATCAGTCTTACAGTGAGGGGTGTGGGGTATATGGGAGTGTTACAGTGAGGGGTGTGGGGTATATCAGTGTTTCAGTGAGGGGTGTGGGGTATATGGGAGTGTTACAGTGTGGGGTGTGGGGTATATGCGAGTGTTACAGTGAGGGGTATGGGGTATATCAGTGTTACAGTGTGGGGTGTTGGGTATATCAGTGTTACAGTGAGGGGTGTAGGGTATATGGGAGTGTTACAGTGAGGGGTGTGGGGTATATGTGAGTGCTACAGTGAGGGGTGTGGGGTATATGCGAGTGTTACAGTGAGGGGTATGGGGTATATCAGTGTTACAGTGTGGGGTGTTGGGTATATCAGTGTTACAGTGAGGGGTGTGGGGTATATCAGTGTTACAGTGACGGGTGTGGGGTATATCAGTGTTACAGTGAGGAGTGTGGGGTATATCAGTGTTACAGTGAGGGGTGTGGGGTATATGGGAGTGCTACAGTGAGGGGTGTGGGGTATATCAGTGTTACAGTGAGGGGTGTGGGATATATCAGTGTTACAGTGAGGAGTGTGGGGTATATCAGTATTACATGAGGGGTGTGGGGTATATGGGAGTGTTACATTGAGGGGTGTGGGGTATATCAGTGTTACAGTGAGGGGTGTGGGGTATATCAGAGTTACAGTGAGGGGTGTGGGGTATATCAGTGTTACAGTGAGGAGTGTGGGGTTTTTCAGTGTTACAGTGAGGGGTGTGGGGTATATGGGAGTGTTACATTGAGGGGTGTGGGGTATATCAGTGTTACATTGAGGGGTGTGGGGTATATCAGTGTTACAGTGAGGGGTGTGGGGTATATCAGAGTTACAGTGAGGGGTGTGGGGTATATCAGTGTTACAGTAAGGGTTGTGGGATATATCAGTGTTACAGTGAGGGGTGTGGGGTATATCAGTGTTACAGTGAGGAGTGTGAGGGATATCAGTGTTACAGTGAGGGGTGTGGGGTATATCAGTGTTACAGTGAGGGGTGTGAGGTATATCATTGTTACAGTGAGGAGTGTGGGGTATATCAGTGTTACAGTGAGGGGTGTGGGGTATATCAATGTTACAGTGAGGGGTGTAGGGTATATCAGTGTTACAGTGAGGGGTGTGAGGTATATCAGTGTTACAGTGAGCGGTGTGGGGTATATGGGAGTGTTACAGTGAGGGGTGTGGGGTATATCAGTGTTACAGTGAGGTGTGTGGGGTATATGGGAGTGTTACAGTGAGGGGTGTGGGGTATATGGGAGTGTTACAGTGAGGGGTGTGAGGTATATCAGTGTTACAGTGAGGGGTGTGGGGTATATCAGTGTTACAGTGAGGGGTGTGGTGTATATGGCAGTTTTACAGTGAGGGGTATGGGGTATATCAGTGTTACAGTGAGAGGTGTGGGGTATATGGGAGTGTTACAGTGTGGGGTATATCAGGTTTACAGTGAGGGGTGTGGGGTATATGGGAGTGTTACAGTGTGGGGTGTGGGATATATGGGAGTTTGGGGTGTGGTGTATATGGGAGTGTTAAAGTGAGGGGTGTGGGGTATATCAGTGTTACAGTGAGGGGTGTGCGGTATATCAGGGTAACAGTGAGGGGTGTGGGGTATATCAGTGTTACTGTGAGGGGTGTGGGATATATCAGTGTTGCAGTGAGAGGTGTGGGGTATATGGGAGTGTTACAGTGTGGGGTATATCAATGTTACAGTGAGGGGTGTGGGATATATCAGTGTTACAGTGAGGGGTGTGAGGTATATCAATGTTACAGTGAGGGGTGTG
The DNA here is from genome assembly GCF_044704955.1 of Pristiophorus japonicus. NCBI lineage: Eukaryota > Metazoa > Chordata > Chondrichthyes > Pristiophoridae > Pristiophorus > Pristiophorus japonicus. Next base: position 732,468 of record NC_091999.1, on the reverse strand, counting down.
GGGTATATCAGTGTTACAGTGAGGGGTGTGGGGTATATCAGTGTTACAGTGAGGGGTGTGGGGTACATCAGAGTGTTACAGTGTGGGGTATATCAGTGTTACAGTGAGGGGTGTGAGGTATATCAATGTTACAGTGAGGGGTGTGGGGTATATCAGTGTTACAGTGAGGGGTGTGAGGTACATCAGTGTTACAGTGAGTTGTGTGGGATATATCAGTGTTACAGTGAGAGGTGTGAGGTATATCAGTGTTACAGTGAGAGGTGTGAGGTATATCAGTGTTACAGTGAGAGGTGTGGGGTACATCAGTGTTACAGTGAGGGTTGTGGGATATATCAGTGTTACAGTGAGGGATGTGAGGTATATCTGTGTTACAGTGAGGGGTGTGGGGTATATCAGTGTTACAGTGAGCGGTGTGGGATATATCAGTGTTACAGTGAGGGGTGTGAGGTATATCAGTGTTACAGTGAGGGGTGTGGGGTATATCAGTGTTTCAGTGAGAGGGGTGGGGTATATCAGTGTTACAGTGAGCGGTGTGGGGTATATGGGAGTGTTACAGTGAGGGGTGTGGGGTATATGGGAGTGTTACAGTGAGGGGTGTGAGGTATATCAGTGTTACAGTGAGGGGTGTGGGGTATATCAGTGTTACAGTGAGGGGTGTGGGGTATATCAGTGTTACAGTGAGGGGTGTGAGGTATATGAGTGTTACAGTGAGGGGTGTGGGGTAAATCAGGGTTACAGTGAGGGGTGTGGGGTATATCAGTGTTACAGTGAGAGGTGTGGGGTATATGGGAGTGTTACAGTGTGGGGTATATCAGGTTTACAGTGAGGGGTGTGGGGTATATGGGAGTGTTACAGTGTGGGGTGTGGGATATATGGGAGTTTGTGGTGTGGGGTATATGGGAGTGTTAAAGTGAGGGGTGTGGGGTATATCAGTCTTACAGTGAGGGGTGTGGGGTATATGGGAGTGTTACAGTGAGGGGTGTGGGGTATATCAGTGTTTCAGTGAGGGGTGTGGGGTATATGGGAGTGTTACAGTGTGGGGTGTGGGGTATATGCGAGTGTTACAGTGAGGGGTATGGGGTATATCAGTGTTACAGTGTGGGGTGTTGGGTATATCAGTGTTACAGTGAGGGGTGTAGGGTATATGGGAGTGTTACAGTGAGGGGTGTGGGGTATATGGGAGTGCTACAGTGAGGGGTGTGGGGTATATGCGAGTGTTACAGTGAGGGGTATGGGGTATATCAGTGTTACAGTGTGGGGTGTTGGGTATATCAGTGTTACAGTGAGGGGTGTGGGGTATATCAGTGTTACAGTGACGGGTGTGGGGTATATCAGTGTTACAGTGAGGAGTGTGGGGTATATCAGTGTTACAGTGAGGGGTGTGGGGTATATGGGAGTGCTACAGTGAGGGGTGTGGGGTATATCAGTGTTACAGTGAGGGGTGTGGGATATATCAGTGTTACAGTGAGGAGTGTGGGGTATATCAGTATTACATGAGGGGTGTGGGGTATATGGGAGTGTTACATTGAGGGGTGTGGGGTATATCAGTGTTACAGTGAGGGGTGTGGGGTATATCAGAGTTACAGTGAGGGGTGTGGGGTATATCAGTGTTACAGTGAGGAGTGTGGGGTTTTTCAGTGTTACAGTGAGGGGTGTGGGGTATATGGGAGTGTTACATTGAGGGGTGTGGGGTATATCAGTGTTACATTGAGGGGTGTGGGGTATATCAGTGTTACAGTGAGGGGTGTGGGGTATATCAGAGTTACAGTGAGGGGTGTGGGGTATATCAGTGTTACAGTAAGGGTTGTGGGATATATCAGTGTTACAGTGAGGGGTGTGGGGTATATCAGTGTTACAGTGAGGGGTGTGAGGGATATCAGTGTTACAGTGAGGGGTGTGGGGTATATCAGTGTTACAGTGAGGGGTGTGAGGTATATCAGTGTTACAGTGAGGAGTGTGGGGTATATCAGTGTTACAGTGAGGGGTGTGGGGTATATCAATGTTACAGTGAGGGGTGTAGGGTATATCAGTGTTACAGTGAGGGGTGTGAGGTATATCAGTGTTACAGTGAGCGGTGTGGGGTATATGGGAGTGTTACAGTGAGGGGTGTGGGGTATATCAGTGTTACAGTGAGGTGTGTGGGGTATATGGGAGTGTTACAGTGAGGGGTGTGGGGTATATGGGAGTGTTACAGTGAGGGGTGTGAGGTATATCAGTGTTACAGTGAGGGGTGTGGGGTATATCAGTGTTACAGTGAGGGGTGTGGGGTATATCAGTGTTACAGTGAGGGGTGTGGTGTATATGGCAGTGTTACAGTGAGGGGTATGGGGTATATCAGTGTTACAGTGAGAGGTGTGGGGTATATGGGAGTGTTACAGTGTGGGGTATATCAGGTTTACAGTGAGGGGTGTGGGGTATATGGGAGTGTTACAGTGTGGGGTGTGGGATATATGGGAGTTTGGGGTGTGGTGTATATGGGAGTGTTAAAGTGAGGGGTGTGGGGTATATCAGTGTTACAGTGAGGGGTGTGGGGTATATGGGAGTGTTACAGTGAGGGGTGTGGGGTATATCAGTGTTACAGTGAGGGGTGTGGGGTATATCAGTGTTACAGTGAGGGGTGTGGGGTATATCAGTGTTACAGTGAGGGGTGTGAGGTATATCAGTGTTACAGTGAGGGGTGTGGGGTATATCAGTGTTACAGTGAGGGGTGTGGGGTATATCAGTGTTACAGTGAGGGGTGTGGGGTAAATCAGGGTTACAGTGATGGGTGTGGGGTATATCAGTGTTACAGTGAGAGGTGTGGGGTATATGGGAGTGTTACAGTGTGGGGTATATCAGGTTTACAGTGAGGGGTGTGGGGTATATGGGAGTGTTACAGTGTGGGGTGTGGGATATATGGGAGTTTGTGGTGTGGGGTATATGGGAGTGTTAAAGTGAGGGGTGTGGGGTATATCAGTCTTACAGTGAGGGGTGTGGGGTATATGGGAGTGTTACAGTGAGGGGTGTGGGGTATATCAGTGTTTCAGTGAGGGGTGTGGGGTATATGGGAGTGTTACAGTGTGGGGTATATGCGAGTGTTACAGTGAGGGGTATGGGGTATATCAGTGTAACAGTGTGGGGTGTTGGGTATATCAGTGTTACAGTGAGGGGTGTAGGGTATATGGGAGTGTTACAGTGAGGGGTGTGGGGTATATGGGAGTGTTACAGTGAGGGGTGTGGGGTATATGCGAGTGTTACAGTGAGGGGTATGGGGTATATCAGTGTTACAGTGTGGGGTGTTGGGTATATCAGTGTTACAGTGAGGGGTGTGGGGTATATCAGTGTTACAATGACGGGTGTGGGGTATATCAGTGTTACAGTGAGGAGTGTGGGGTATATCAGTGTTACAGTGAGGGGTGTGGGGTATATGGGAGTGCTACAGTGAGGGGTGTGGGGTATATCAGTGTTACAGTGAGGGGTGTGGGATATATCAGTGTTACAGTGAGGAGTGTGGTGTATGTCAGTATTACATGAGGGGTGTGGGGTATATGGGAGTGTTACATTGAGGGGTGTGGGGTATATCAGTGTTACAGTGAGGGGTGTGGGGTATATCAGAGTTACAGTGAGGGGTGTGGGGTATATCAGTGTTACAGTGAGGAGTGTGGGGTTTTTCAGTGTTACAGTGAGGGGTGTGGGGTATATGGGAGTGTTACATTGAGGGGTGTGGGGTATATCAGTGTTACATTGAGGGGTGTGGGGTATATCAGTGTTACAGTGAGGGGTGTGGGGTATATCAGAGTTACAGTGAGGGGTGTGGGGTATATCAGTGTTACAGTAAGGGTTGTGGGATATATCAATGTTACAGTGAGGGGTGTGGGGTATATCAGTGTTACAGTGAGGGGTGTGAGGGATATCAGTGTTACAGTGAGGGGTGTGGGGTATATCAGTGTTACAGTGAGGGGTGTGAGGTATATCAGTGTTACAGTGAGGAGTGTGGGGTATATCAGTGTTACAGTGAGGGGTGTGGGGTATATCAATGTTACAGTGAGGGGTGTAGGGTATATCAGTGTTACAGTGAGGGGTGTGAGGTATATCAGTGTTACAGTGAGCGGTGTGGGGTATATGGGAGTGTTACAGTGAGGGGTGTGGGGTATATCAGTGTTACAGTGAGGTGTGTGGGGTATATGGGAGTGTTACAGTGAGGGGTGTGAGGTATATCAGTGTTACAGTGAGGGCTGTGGGGTATATCAGTGTTACAGTGAGGGGTGTGGGGTATATCAGTGTTACAGTGAGGGGTGTGGTGTATATGGCAGTGTTACAGTGAGGGGTATGGGGTATATCAGTGTTACAGTGAGAGGTGTGGGGTATATGGGAGTGTTACAGTGTGGGGTATATCAGGTTATAGAGTTTGGGGTGTGGTGTATATGGGAGTGTTAAAGTGAGGGGTGTGGGGTATATCAGTGTTACAGTGAGGGGTGTGGGGTATATGGGAGTGTTACAGTGAGGGGTGTGGGGTATATCAGTGTTACAGTGAGGGGTGTGCGGTATATCAGGGTAACAGTGAGGGGTGTGGGGTATATCAGTGTTACAGTGAGGGGTGTGGGATATATCAGTGTTGCAGTGAGAGGTGTGGGGTATATGGGAGTGTTACAGTGTGGGGTATATCAGTGTTACAGTGAGGGGTGTGGGGTATATGGGAGTTTTACAGTGAGGGGTGTGGGGTATATCAGTGTTCCAGTGAGAGGTGTGGGGTATATGGGAGTGTTACAGTGTGGGGTATATGGGAGTGTTACAGTGTGGGGTGTGGGGTATATGGGAGTGTTACAGTGTGGGGTGTGGGGTATATGGGAGTGTTACAGTGTGGGGTGTTGGGTATATCAGTGTTACAGTGAGGGGTGTGGGGTATATGGGAGTGTTACAGTGAGGGGTGTGGGGTATATCAGTGTTACAGTGAGGGGTGTGGGGTATATCAATGTTACAGTGAGGGGTGTGGGATATATCAGTGTTACAGTGAGAGGTGTGGGGTATATCAGTGTTACAGTGAGGAGTGTGGGGTATATCAGTGCTACAGTGAGGGTTGTGGGGTATATGGGAGTGTTACAGTGAGGGGTGTGGGGTATATCAGTGTTACATTGAGGGGTGTGGGGTATATCAGAGTTACAGTGAGGAGTGTGGGGTATATCAGTGTTACAGTGAGGGGTGTGGGATATATCAGTGTTACAGTGAGGGGTGTGGGGTATATCCGTGTTACAGTGAGGGGTGTGGGGTATATCAGTGTTACAGTGAGGGATGTGAGGTATATCAGTGTTACAGTGAAGGGTGTGTGGTATATCAGTGTTACAGTGAGGGGTGTGGGATTTTCAGTGTTACAGTGAGGGGTGTGGGGTATATCAGTGTTACAGTGAGGGGTGTGGGGGATATCAATGTTACAGTGAGGGGTGTGGGGTATATCAGTATTACAGTGAGGGGTGTGGGGTATATCAGTGTTACAGTGTGGGGTATATCAATGTTACAGTGAGGGGTGTGGGATATATCAGTGTTACAGTGAGGGGTGTGAGGTATATCAATGTTACAGTGAGGGGTGTGGGGTATATCAGTGTTACAGTGAGGGGTGTGGGGTATATCAGTGTTACAGTGAGGGGTGTGAGGTATATCAGTGTTACAGTGAGGGGTGTGAGGTACATCAGTGTTACAGTGAGTTGTGTGGGATATATCAGTGTTACAGTGAGAGGTGTGAGGTATATCAGTGTTACAGTGAGAGGTGTGAGGTACATCAGTGTTACAGTGAGGGTTGTGGGATATATCAGTGTTACAGTGAGGGATGTGAGGTATATCTGTGTTACAGTGAGGGGTGTGGGGTATATCAGTGTTACAGTGAGCGGTGTGGGATATATCAGTGTTACAGTGAGGGGTGTGAGGTATATCAGTGTTACAGTGAGGGGTGTGGGGTATATCAGTGTTTCAGTGAGAGGGGTGGGGTATATCAGTGTTACAGTGAGCGGTGTGGGGTATATGGGAGTGTTACAGTGAGGGGTGTGGGGTATATGGGAGTGTTACAGTGAGGGGTGTGAGGTATATCAGTGTTACAGTGAGGGGTGTGGGGTATATCAGTGTTACAGTGAGGGGTGTGGGGTATATCAGTGTTACAGTGAGGGGTGTGAGGTATATCAGTGTTACAGTGAGGGGTGTGGGGTAAATCAGGGTTACAGTGAGGGGTGTGGGGTATATCAGTGTTACAGTGAGAGGTGTGGGGTATATGGGAGTGTTACAGTGTGGGGTATATCAGGTTTACAGTGAGGGGTGTGGGGTATATGGGAGTGTTACAGTGTGGGGTGTGGGATATATGGGAGTTTGTGGTGTGGGGTATATGGGAGTGTTAAAGTGAGGGGTGTGGGGTATATCAGTCTTACAGTGAGGGGTGTGGGGTATATGGGAGTGTTACAGTGAGGGGTGTGGGGTATATCAGTGTTTCAGTGAGGGGTGTGGGGTATATGGGAGTGTTACAGTGTGGGGTGTGGGGTATATGCGAGTGTTACAGTGAGGGGTATGGGGTATATCAGTGTTACAGTGTGGGGTGTTGGGTATATCAGTGTTACAGTGAGGGGTGTAGGGTATATGGGAGTGTTACAGTGAGGGGTGTGGGGTATATGGGAGTGCTACAGTGAGGGGTGTGGGGTATATGCGAGTGTTACAGTGAGGGGTATGGGGTATATCAGTGTTACAGTGTGGGGTGTTGGGTATATCAGTGTTACAGTGAGGGGTGTGGGGTATATCAGTGTTACAGTGACGGGTGTGGGGTATATCAGTGTTACAGTGAGGAGTGTGGGGTATATCAGTGTTACAGTGAGGGGTGTGGGGTATATGGGAGTGCTACAGTGAGGGGTGTGGGGTATATCAGTGTTACAGTGAGGGGTGTGGGATATATCAGTGTTACAGTGAGGAGTGTGGGGTATATCAGTATTACATGAGGGGTGTGGGGTATATGGGAGTGTTACATTGAGGGGTGTGGGGTATATCAGTGTTACAGTGAGGGGTGTGGGGTATATCAGAGTTACAGTGAGGGGTGTGGGGTATATCAGTGTTACAGTGAGGAGTGTGGGGTTTTTCAGTGTTACAGTGAGGGGTGTGGGGTATATGGGAGTGTTACATTGAGGGGTGTGGGGTATATCAGTGTTACATTGAGGGTGTGGGGTATATCAGTGTTACAGTGAGGGGTGTGGGGTATATCAGAGTTACAGTGAGGGGTGTGGGGTATATCAGTGTTACAGTAAGGGTTGTGGGATATATCAGTGTTACAGTGAGGGGTGTGGGGTATATCAGTGTTACAGTGAGGGGTGTGAGGGATATCAGTGTTACAGTGAGGGGTGTGGGGTATATCAGTGTTACAGTGAGGGGTGTGAGGTATATCAGTGTTACAGTGAGGAGTGTGGGGTATATCAGTGTTACAGTGAGGGGTGTGGGGTATATCAATGTTACAGTGAGGGGTGTAGGGTATATCAGTGTTACAGTGAGGGGTGTGAGGTATATCAGTGTTACAGTGAGCGGTGTGGGGTATATGGGAGTGTTACAGTGAGGGGTGTGGGGTATATCAGTGTTACAGTGAGGTGTGTGGGGTATATGGGAGTGTTACAGTGAGGGGTGTGGGGTATATGGGAGTGTTACAGTGAGGGGTGTGAGGTATATCAGTGTTACAGTGAGGGGTGTGGGGTATATCAGTGTTACAGTGAGGGGTGTGGGGTATATCAGTGTTACAGTGAGGGGTGTGGTGTATATGGCAGTGTTACAGTGAGGGGTATGGGGTATATCAGTGTTACAGTGAGAGGTGTGGGGTATATGGGAGTGTTACAGTGTGGGGTATATCAGGTTTACAGTGAGGGGTGTGGGGTATATGGGAGTGTTACAGTGTGGGGTGTGGGATATATGGGAGTTTGGGGTGTGGTGTATATGGGAGTGTTAAAGTGAGGGGTGTGGGGTATATCAGTGTTACAGTGAGGGGTGTGGGGTATATGGGAGTGTTACAGTGAGGGGTGTGGGGTATATCAGTGTTACAGTGAGGGGTGTGCGGTATATCAGGGTAACAGTGAGGGGTGTGGGGTATATCAGTGTTACTGTGAGGGGTGTGGGATATATCAGTGTTGCAGTGAGAGGTGTGGGGTATATGGGAGTGTTACAGTGTGGGATATATCAATGTTACAGTGAGGGGTGTGGGATATATCAGTGTTACAGTGAGGGGTGTGAGGTATATCAATGTTACAGTGAGGGGTGTGGGGTATATCAGTGTTACAGTGAGGGGTGTGGGGTATATCAGTGTTACAGTGAGGGGTGTGAGGTATATCAGTGTTACAGTGAGGGGTGTGAGGTACATCAGTGTTACAGTGAGTTGTGTGGGATATATCAGTGTTACAGTGAGAGGTGTGAGGTATATCAGTGTTACAGTGAGAGGTGTGAGGTATATCAGTGTTACAGTGAGAGGTGTGGGGTACATCAGTGTTACAGTGAGGGTTGTGGGATATATCAGTGTTACAGTGAGGGATGTGAGGTATATCTGTGTTACAGTGAGGGGTGTGGGGTATATCAGTGTTACAGTGAGCGGTGTGGGATATATCAGTGTTACAGTGAGGGGTGTGAGGTATATCAGTGTTACAGTGAGGGGTGTGGGGTATATCAGTGTTTCAGTGAGAGGGGTGGGGTATATCAGTGTTACAGTGAGCGGTGTGGGGTATATGGGAGTGTTACAGTGAGGGGTGTGGGGTATATGGGAGTGTTACAGTGAGGGGTGTGAGGTATATCAGTGTTACAGTGAGGGGTGTGGGGTATATCAGTGTTACAGTGAGGGGTGTGGGGTATATCAGTGTTACAGTGAGGGGTGTGAGGTATATCAGTGTTACAGTGAGGGGTGTGGGGTAAATCAGGGTTACAGTGAGGGGTGTGGGGTATATCAGTGTTACAGTGAGAGGTGTGGGGTATATGGGAGTGTTACAGTGTGGGGTATATCAGGTTTACAGTGAGGGGTGTGGGGTATATGGGAGTGTTACAGTGTGGGGTGTGGGATATATGGGAGTTTGTGGTGTGGGCTATATGGGAGTGTTAAAGTGAGGGGTGTGGGGTATATCAGTCTTACAGTGAGGGGTGTGGGGTATATGGGAGTGTTACAGTGAGGGGTGTGGGGTATATCAGTGTTTCAGTGAGGGGTGTGGGGTATATGGGAGTGTTACAGTGTGGGGTGTGGGGTATATGCGAGTGTTACAGTGAGGGGTATGGGGTATATCAGTGTTACAGTGTGGGGTGTTGGGTATATCAGTGTTACAGTGAGGGGTGTAGGGTATATGGGAGTGTTACAGTGAGGTGTGTGGGGTATATGGGAGTGCTACAGTGAGGGGTGTGGGGTATATGCGAGTGTTACAGTGAGGGGTATGGGGTATATCAGTGTTACAGTGTGGGGTGTTGGGTATATCAGTGTTACAGTGAGGGGTGTGGGGTATATCAGTGTTACAGTGACGGGTGTGGGGTATATCAGTGTTACAGTGAGGAGTGTGGGGTATATCAGTGTTACAGTGAGGGGTGTGGGGTATATGGGAGTGCTACAGTGAGGGGTGTGGGGTATATCAGTGTTACAGTGAGGGGTGTGGGATATATCAGTGTTACAATGAGGAGTGTGGGGTATATCAGTATTACATGAGGGGTGTGGGGTATATGGGAGTGTTACATTGAGGGGTGTGGGGTATATCAGTGTTACAGTGAGGGGTGTGGGGTATATCAGAGTTACAGTGAGGGGTGTGGGGTATATCAGTGTTACAGTGAGGAGTGTGGGGTTTTTCAGTGTTACAGTGAGGGGTGTTGGGTATATGGGAGTGTTACATTGAGGGGTGTGGGGTATATCAGTGTTACATTGAGGGGTGTGGGGTATATCAGTGTTACAGTGAGGGGTGTGGGGTATATCAGAGTTACAGTGAGGGGTGTGGGGTATATCAGTGTTACAGTAAGGGTTGTGGGATATATCAGTGTGACAGTGAGGGGTGTGGGGTATATCAGTGTTACAGTGAGGGGTGTGAGGGATATCAGTGTTACAGTGAGGGGTGTGGGGTATATCAGTGTTACAGTGAGGGGTGTGAGGTATATCAGTGTTACAGTGAGGAGTGTGGGGTATATCAGTGTTACAGTGAGGGGTGTGGGGTATATCAATGTTACAGTGAGGGGTGTAGGGTATATCAGTGTTACAGTGAGGGGTGTGAGGTATATCAGTGTTACAGTGAGCGGTGTGGGGTATATGGGAGTGTTACAGTGAGGGGTGTGGGGTATATCAGTGTTACAGTGAGGTGTGTGGGGTATATGGGAGTGTTACAGTGAGGGGTGTGGGGTATATGGGAGTGTTACAGTGAGGGGTGTGAGGTATATCAGTGTTACAGTGAGGGGTGTGGGGTATATCAGTGTTACAGTGAGGGGTGTGGGGTATATCAGTGTTACAGTGAGGGGTGTGGTGTATATGGCAGTGTTACAGTGAGGGGTATGGGGTATATCAGTGTTACAGTGAGAGGTGTGGGGTATATGGGAGTGTTACAGTGTGGGGTATATCAGGTTTACAGTGAGGGGTGTGGGGTATATGGGAGTGTTACAGTGTGGGGTGTGGGATATATGGGAGTTTGGGGTGTGGTGTATATGGGAGTGTTAAAGTGAGGGGTGTGGGGTATATCAGTGTTACAGTGAGGGGTGTGGGGTATATGGGAGTGTTACAGTGAGGGGTGTGCGGTATATCAGGGTAACAGTGAGGGGTGTGGGGTATATCAGTGTTACTGTGAGGGGTGTGGGATATATCAGTGTTGCAGTGAGAGGTGTGGGGTATATGGGAGTGTTACAGTGTGGGGTATATCAGTGTTACAGTGAGGGGTGTGGGGTATATGGGAGTTTTACAGTGAGGGGTGTGGGGTATATCAGTGTTCCAGTGAGAGGTGTGGGGTATATGGGAGTGTTACAGTGTGGGGTATATGGGAGTGTTACAGTGTGGGGTGTGGGGTATATGGGAGTGTTACAGTGTGGGGTGTGGGGTATATGGGAGTGTTACAGTGTGGGGTGTTGGGTATATCAGTGTTACAGTGAGGGGTGTGGGGTATATGGGAGTGTTACAGTGAGGGGTGTGGTGTATATGGCAGTGTTACAGTGAGGGGTATGGGGTATATCAGTGTTACAGTGAGAGGTGTGGGGTATATGGGAGTGTTACAGTGTGGGGTATATGGGAGTGTTACAGTGAGGGGTGTGAGGTATATCAGTGTTACAGTGAGGGGTGTGGGGTATATCAGTGTTACAGTGAGGGGTGTGGGGTATATCAGTGTTACAGTGAGGGGTGTGGGGTATATCAGTGCTACAGTGGGGGGATCTGGGGTATATCAGTGTTACAGTGAGGGGTGTGAGATATATCAGTGTTACAGTGAGGGGTGTGGGGCATATCAGTGTTACAGTGAGGGGCGTGGGGTATATCAGTGTTACAGTGAGGGGTGTGGGGTATATCAGTGTTACAGTGAGGGATGTGGGTTATATCAGTGTTACAGTGAGGGGTGTGGGGTATATCAGTGTTACAGTGAGGGGTGTGGGGTATATCATTGTTACAGTGAGGGGTGTGGGGTATATCAGTGTTACAGTGAGAGGTTTGGGGTATATCAGTGTTACAGTGAGGGGTGTGGGGTATATCAGTGTTACAGTGTGGGGTGTGGGGTATATCAGTATTACAGTGAGGGGTTTGGTGTATATCAGTGTTACAGTGAGGGGTGTGGAGTATATCAGTGTTACAGTGAGGGGTGTGGGGTATATCAGTGTTACAGTGAGGGGTGTGGGGTATATCAGTGTTACAGTGAGGGGTGTGTGGTATATCAGTTTTACAGTGAGGGGTGTGGGGTATATCAGTGTTACAGTGAGGGGTGTGTGGTATATCAGTGTTACAGTGAGGGGTGTGGGGTATATCAGTGTTACAGTGAGGGGTGTGGGGTATATCAGTGTTACACTGAGGGGTGTGGGGTATATCAGTGTTACAGTGAGGGGTGTGGGGTATATCAGTGTTACACTGAGGGGTGTGGGGTATATCAGTGTTACAGTGAGGGGTGTGGGGTATATCAGTGTTACAGTGAGGTGTGTGGGGTATATCAGTGTTACAGTGAGGGGTGTGGGGTATATCAGTGTTGCAGTGAGGTGTGTGGGGTATATCAGTGTTACAGTGAGGTGTGTGAGGTATATCAGAGAAAAGGAGATCGAGGAGTGATGGGCTCAGGTCCAGAGTGGCAGCCAAAACATGCACACGAATGGACCCTGAGAAGGCTCGAGTTATAAAAGCAATTATTAGGATCAGAAACAGGAGCAGGAATCGTCCATTCGGCCCCTCGAGCCTGCTCCGCCATTCAATAAGATCATGGCTGATCTGATCATGGACTCAGCTCCACTTCCCCGCCCGCTCCCCATAACCCTTCACTCCCTTATCGCTCAAAAATCTGACTATCTCCACCTTAAATATATTCAATGACCCAGCCTCCACAGCTCTCTGGGGCAGAGAATTCCACAGATTTACAACCCTCTGAGAGAAGAAATTCCTCCTCATCTCAGTTTTAAATGGGCGGCCCCTTATTCTGAGACTATGTCCCCTAGTTCTAGTCTCCCCCACGAGGGGAAACATTCTCTCTGCATCCACCTTGTCAAGCCCCCTCAGAATCTTAAACTATTCAATAAGATCACCTCTCATTCTTCTGAACTCCAATGAGTAGAGGCCCAACCTGCTCAACCTTTCTTCATAAGTCAACCCCCTCATCCCCGGAACCAACTTTGTGAACCTTCTCTGAACTGCCTCCAATGTAAGTATATCCTATCTTAAATACAGAGACCAAAACTGTACGCAGTACTCCAGGTGTGGCCTCACCAATACCCTGTACAGTTGTAGCAGGAGGACACAAAAATCTGCAAAAGGACATGGACAGGTTAAGTGAGTGGGCAAAAATTTGGCAGATGGAGTATAATGTTGGAAAGTGTGAGGTCATGCATTTTGGCAGAAAAAAAATCAAAGAGCAAGTTATTATTTTAATGGAGAAAGATTGCAAAGTGCCGCAGTACAGCGGGACCTGGGGGTACTTGTGCATGAAACACAAAAGGTTAGTATGCAGGTACAGCAAGTGATCAGGAAGGCCAATGGAATCTTGGCCTTTATTGCAAAGGAGATGGGTACTGAAGTTCCATGATCAGCCATGATCATATTGAATGGTGCAGGCTCGAAGGGCCGAATGGCCGACTCCTGCACCTATTTCCTATGTTTCTAAAAGCAGGGAAGTCTTGCTACAGTTAGACAGGGTATTGGTGAGGCCACACCTGGAATACTGCGTGCAGTTTTGCTTTCCATATTGCCGAAAGGATATACTTTCGAGACAGTTCAGAGAAGGTTCACTTGGTTGATTCCGGGGATGAGGGGGTTGACTTATGAGGAAAGGTTGAGCAGGTTGGGCCTCTACTCATTGGAATTCAGAAGAATGAGAGGTGATCTTATCGAAACGTATCAGATTATGAGGGGGTTTGACAAGGTGGATGCAGAGAGGATGTTTCCACTGATGGGGGAGACTGGAACTAGGGGGCATGATCTTAGAATAAGGGGCCGCCCATTTAAAACTGAGATGAGGAGGAATTTCTTCTCTCAGAGGGTTGTAAATCTGTGGAATTCTCTGCCCCAGAGAGCTGTGGAGGCTGGGTCATTGAATATATTTAAGGTGGAGATAGACAGATGTTTGAGCGATAAGGGAGTGAAGGGTTATGGGGAGCGGGTGGGGAAGTGGAGCTGAGTCCATGATCAGATCAGCCATGATCTTATTGAATGGCGGAGCAGGCTCCTGCTCCTGTTTCTGATGTTCTTGTACTCCATTTTCTAACACTGCGGCATCACGTGCTGGGACCAGTGAGGTGTCTCCCCTCACTGAGACAGTGTGACTTCACATAAGAAGTGGCTTAAAAACCACAGGGCTGACAGCAGGCCACATTCACCACATGTGGAGACCACAAAGAGCTGCCAGCGAAAGGGTCCCAGTACAACCATTGTCGCCATTCCCACTGTCACACCAAGCACGGGCTGAGAGAGGCAAGGTGGGGGAAGTGAATCATACTCTGACCTTCGCCCTCTGGGTCCAGGGGTCAAATCCAGTACCGGACAAAAGAGGGCTGAAGATTTACCCCTCTGATCAGGGACGGGGAGCGGAGATGTGTCAGACACAGTTACAGTGAGGGGTGTGGGGTATATCAGTGTTACAGTGAGGGGTATGGGGTATATCAGTGTTACAGTGAGGGGTGTAGGGTATATGGGAGTGTTACAGTGAGGGGTGTGGGATATATCAGTGTTACAGTGAGGGGTGTGGGGTATATCAGTGTTACAGTGAGGGGTGTAGGGTATATGGGAGTGTTACAGTGAGGGGTGTGGGATATATCAGTGTTACAGTGAGGGGTGTGGGGTATATCAGTGTTACAGTGAGGGGTGTGGGGTATATCAGTGTTACAGTGAGGAGTGTGGGGTATATCAGTGTTACAGTGAGGGGTGTGGGGTATATGGGAGTGTTACAGTGAGGGGTGTGGGATATATCAGTGTTACAATGAGGGGTGTGGGGTATATCAGTGTTCCAGTGAGGAGTGTGGGGTATATCAGTGCTACAGTGAGGGGTGTGGGATATATCAGTGTTACAGTGAGGGGTGTGGGGTATATCAGTGTTACAGTGAGGGGTGTGGGGTGTGAGCTATATCAGTGTTACAGTGAGGGGTGTGGGGTATATCAGTGTTACAGTGAGGGTTGTGGGATTTTTCAGTGTTACAGTGAGGGGTGTGGGGTATATCAGTGTTACAGTGAGGGGTGTGGGGGATATCAATGTTACAGTGAGGGGTGTGGGGTATATCAGTGTTACAGTGAGGGGTGTGGAGTATATCAGTGTTACAGTGTGGGGTATATCAATGTTACAGTGAGGGGTGTGGGATATATCAGTGTTACAGTGAGGGGTGTGGGGTATATCAGTGTTACAGTGAGGGGTGTGGGGTGTGGGGTATATCAGTGTTACAGTGAGGGGTGTGGGGTATATCAGTGTTACAGTGAGGGGTGTGGGGTATATCAGTGTTACAGTGAGAGGTGTGAGGTATATCAGTGTTACAGTGAGGGTTGTGGGATATATCAGTGTTACAGTGAGAGGTGTGGGGTACATCAGTGTTACAGTGAGGGTTGTGGGATATATCAGTGTTACAGTGAGGGATGTGAGGTATATCTGTGTTACAGTGAGGGGTGTGGGGTATATCAGTGTTACAGTGAGCGGTGTGGGATATATCAGTGTTACAGTGAGGGGTGTGAGGTATATCAGTGTTACAGTGAGGGGTGTGGGGTATATCAGTGTTTCAGTGAGAGGGGTGGGGTATATCAGTGTTACAGTGAGCGGTGTGGGGTATATGGGAGTGTTACAGTGAGGGGTGTGGGGTATATGGGAGTGTTACAGTGAGGGGTGTGAGGTATATCAGTGTTACAGTGAGGGGTGTGGGGTATATCAGTGTTACAGTGAGGGGTGTGGGGTATATCAGTGTTACAGTGAGGGGTGTGAGGTATATCAGTGTTACAGTGAGGGGTGTGGGGTATATCAGTGTTACAGTGAGGGGTGTGGGGTATATCAGTGTTACAGTGAGGGGTGTGGGGTAAATCAGGGTTACAGTGAGGGGTGTGGGGTATATCAGTGTTACAGTGAGAGGTGTGGGGTATATGGGAGTGTTACAGTGTGGGGTATATCAGGTTTACAGTGAGGGGTGTGGGGTATATCAATGTTACAGTGAGGGGTGTAGGGTATATCAGTGTTACAGTGAGGGGTGAGAGGTATATCAGTGTTACAGTGAGCGGTGTGGGGTATATGGGAGTGTTACAGTGAGGGGTGTGGGGTATATCAGTGTTACAGTGAGGTGTGTGGGGTATATGGGAGTGTTACAGTGAGGGGTGTGGGGTATATGGGAGTGTTACAGTGAGGGGTGTGAGGTATATCAGTGTTACAGTGAGGGGTGTGGGGTATATCAGTGTTACAGTGAGGGGTGTGGGGTATATCAGTGTTACAGTGAGGGGTGTGGTGTATATGGCAGTGTTACAGTGAGGGGTGTGGGGTATATCAATGTTACAGTGAGGGGTGTAGGGTATATCAGTGTTACAGTGAGGGGTGAGAGGTATATCAGTGTTACAGTGAGCGGTGTGGGGTATATGGGAGTGTTACAGTGAGGGGTGTGGGGTATATCAGTGTTACAGTGAGGTGTGTGGGGTATATGGGAGTGTTACAGTGAGGGGTGTGGGGTATATGGGAGTGTTACAGTGAGGGGTGTGAGGTATATCAGTGTTACAGTGAGGGGTGTGGGGTATATCAGTGTTACAGTGAGGGGTGTGGGGTATATCAGTGTTACAGTGAGGGGTGTGGTGTATATGGCAGTGTTACAGTGAGGGGTATGGGGTATATCAGTGTTACAGTGAGAGGTGTGGGGTATATGGGAGTGTTACAGTGTGGGGTATATCAGGTTTACAGTGAGGGGTGTGGGGTATATGGGAGTGTTACAGTGTGGGGTGTGGGATATATGGGAGTTTGGGGTGTGGTGTATATGGGAGTGTTAAAGTGAGGGGTGTGGGGTATATCAGTGTTACAGTGAGGGGTGTGGGGTATATGGGAGTGTTACAGTGAGGGGTGTGGGGTATATCAGTGTTACAGTGAGGGGTGTGCGGTATATCAGGGTAACAGTGAGGGGTGTGGGGTATATCAGTGTTACAGTGAGGGGTGTGGGATATATCAGTGTTGCAGTGAGAGGTGTGGGGTATATGGGAGTGTTACAGTGTGGGGTATATCAGTGTTACAGTGAGGGGTGTGGGGTATATGGGAGTTTTACAGTGAGGGGTGTGGGGTATATCAGTGTTCCAGTGAGAGGTGTGGGGAATATGGGAGTGTTACAGTGTGGGGTATATGGGAGTGTTACAGTGTGGGGTGTGGAGTATATGGGAGTGTTACAGTGAGGGGTGTGGGGTATATGGGAGTGTTACAGTGAGGGGTGTGGGGTATATCAGTGTTACAGTGAGGGGTGTGGGGTATATCAATGTTACAGTGAGGGGTGTGGGATATATCAGTGTTACAGTGAGAGGTGTGGGGTATATCAGTGTTACAGTGAGGAGTGTGGGGTATATCAGTGCTACAGTGAGGGGTGTGGGGTATATGGGAGTGTTACAGTGAGGGGTGTGGGGTATATCAGTGTTACATTGAGGGGTGTGGGGTATATCAGAGTTACAGTGAGGAGTGTGGGGTATATCAGTGTTACAGTGAGGGGTGTGGGATATATCAGTGTTACAGTGAGGGGTGTGGGGTATATCCGTGTTACAGTGAGGGGTGTGGGGTATATCAGTGTTACAGTGAGGGATGTGAGGTATATCAGTGTTACAGTGAAGGGTGTGTGGTATATCAGTGTTACAGTGAGGGGTGTGGGATTTTCAGTGTTACAGTGAGGGGTGTGGGGTATATCAGTGTTACAGTGAGGGGTGTGGGGGATATCAATGTTACAGTGAGGGGTGTGGGGTATATCAGTATTACAGTGAGGGGTGTGGGGTATATCAGTGTTACAGTATGGGGTATATCAATGTTACAGTGAGGGGTGTGGGATATATCAGTGTTACAGTGAGGGGTGTGGGGTATATCAATGTTACAGTGAGGGGTGTGGGGTATATCAGTGTTACAGTGAGGGGTGTGGGGTATATCAGTGTTACAGTGAGGGGTGTGAGGTATATCAGTGTTACAGTGAGGGGTGTGAGGTACATCAGTGTTACAGTGAGTTGTGTGGGATATATCAGTGTTACAGTGAGAGGTGTGAGGTATATCAGTGTTACAGTCAGAGGTGTGAGGTATATCAGTGTTACAGTGAGAGGTGTGGGGTACATCAGTGTTACAGTGAGGGTTGTGGGATATATCAGTGTTACAGTGAGGGATGTGAGGTATATCTGTGTTGCAGTGAGGGGTGTGGGGTATATCAGTGTTACAGTGAGCGGTGTGGGATATATCAGTGTTACAGTGAGGGGTGTGAGGTATATCAGTGTTACAGTGAGGGGTGTGGTGTATATCAGTGTTTCAGTGAGAGGGGTGGGGTATATCAGTGTTACAGTGAGCGGTGTGGGGTATATGGGAGTGTTACAGTGAGGGGTGTGGGGTATATGGGAGTGTTACAGTGAGGTGTGTGAGGTATATCAGTGTTACAGTGAGGGGTGTGGGGTATATCAGTGTTACAGTGAGGGGTGTGGGGTATATCAGTGTTACAGTGAGGCGTGTGAGGTATATCAGTGTTACAGTGAGGGGTGTGGGGTATATCAGTGTTACAGTGAGGGGTGTGGGGTATATCAGTGTTATAGTGAGGGGTGTGGGGTAAATCAGGGTTACAGTGAGGGGTGTGGGGTATATCAGTGTTACAGTGAGAGGTGTGGGGTATATGGGAGTGTTACAGTGTGGGGTATATCAGGTTTACAGTGAGGGGTGTGGGGTATATGGGAGTGTTACAGTGTGGGGTGTGGGATATATGGGAGTTTGTGGTGTGGGGTATATGGGAGTGTTAAAGTGAGGGGTGTGGGGTATATCAGTCTTACAGTGAGGGGTGTGGGGTATATGGGAGTGTTACAGTGAGGGGTGTGGGGTATATCAGTGTTTCAGTGAGGGGTGTGGGGTATATGGGAGTGTTACAGTGTGGGGTGTGGGGTATATGCGAGTGTTACAGTGAGGGGTATGGGGTATATCAGTGTTACAGTGTGGGGTGTTGGGTATATCAGTGTTACAGTGAGGGGTGTAGGGTATATGGGAGTGTTACAGTGAGGGGTGTGGGGTATATGGGAGTGTTACAGTGAGGGGTGTGGGGTATATGCGAGTGTTACAGTGAGGGGTATGGGGTATATCAGTGTTACAGTGTGGGGTGTTGGGTATATCAGTGTTACAGTGAGGGGTGTGGGGTATATCAGTGTTACAGTGACGGGTGTGGGGTATATCAGTGTTACAGTGAGGAGTGTGGGGTATATCAGTGTTACAGTGAGGGGTGTGGGGTATATGGGAGTGCTACAGTGAGGGGTGTGGGGTATATCAGTGTTACAGTGAGGGGTGTGGGATATATCAGTGTTACAGTGAGGAGTGTGGGGTATATCAGTATTACATGAGGGGTGTGGGGTATATGGGAGTGTTACATTGAGTGGTGTGGGGTATATCAGTGTTACAGTGAGGGGTGTGGGGTATATCAGAGTTACAGTGAGGGGTGTGGGGTATATCAGTGTTACAGTGAGGAGTGTGGGGTTTTTCAGTGTTACAGTGAGGGGTGTGGGGTATATGGGAGTGTTACATTGAGGGGTGTGGGGTATAGCAGTGTTACATTGAGGGGTGTGGGGTATATCAGTGTTACAGTGAGGGGTGTGGGGTATATCAGAGTTACAGTGAGGGGTGTGGGGTATATCAGTGTTACAGTAAGGGTTGTGGGATATATCAGTGTTACAGTGAGGGGTGTGGGGTATGTCAGTGTTACAGTGAGGGGTGTGAGGGATATCAGTGTTACAGTGAGGGGTGTGGGGTATATCAGTGTTACAGTGACGGGTGTGAGGTATATCAGTGTTACAGTGAGGAGTGTGGGGTATATCAGTGTTACAGTGAGGGGTGTGGGGTATATCAATGTTACAGTGAGGGGTGTAGGGTATATCAGTGTTACAGTGAGGGGTGTGAGGTATATCAGTGTTACAGTGAGCGGTGTGGGACATATGGGAGTGTTACAGTGAGGGGTGTGGGGTATATCAGTGTTACAGTGAGGTGTGTGGGGTATATGGGAGTGTTACAGTGAGGGGTGTGGGGTATATGGGAGTGTTACAGTGAGGGGTGTGAGGTATATCAGTGTTACAGTGAGGGGTGTGGGGTATATCAGTGTTACAGTGAGGGGTGTGGGGTATATCAGTGTTACAGTGAGGGGTGTGGTGTATATGGCAGTGTTACAGTGAGGGGTATGGGGTATATCAGTGTTACAGTGAGAGGTGTGGGGTATATGGGAGTGTTACAGTGTGGGGTATATCAGGTTTACAGTGAGGGGTGTGGGGTATATGGGAGTGTTACAGTGTGGGGTGTGGGGTATATGGGAGTGTTACAGTGTGGGGTGTGGGGTATATGGGAGTGTTACAGTGTGGGGTGTTGGGTATATCAGTGTTACAGTGAGGGGTGTGGGGTATATGGGAGTGTTACAGTGAGGGGTGTGGGGTATATCAGTGTTACAGTGAGGGGTGTGGGGTATATCAATGTTACAGTGAGGGGTGTGGGATATATCAGTGTTACAGTGAGAAGTGTGGGGTATATCAGTGTTACAGTGAGGAGTGTGGGGTATATCAGTGCTACAGTGAGGGGTGTGGGGTATATCAGTGTTACAGTGAGGGGTGTGGGGTATATCAGTGTTACATTGAGGGGTGTGGGGTATATCAGAGTTACAGTGAGGAGTGTGGGGTATATCAGTGTTACAGTGAGGGGTGTGGGATATATCAGTGTTACAGTGAGGGGTGTGGGGTATATCCGTGTTACAGTGAGGGGTGTGGGGTATATCAGTGTTACAGTGAGGGATGTGAGGTATATCAGTGTTACAATGAGGGGTGTGTGGTATATCAGTGTTACAGTGAGGGGTGTGGGATTTTTCAGTGTTACAGTGAGGGGTGTGGGGTATATCAGTGTTACAGTGAGGGGTATGGGGGATATCAATGTTACAGTGAGGGGTGTGGGGTATATCAGTATTACAGTGAGGGGTGTGGGGTATATCAGTGTTACAGTGTGGGGTATATCAATGTTACAGTGAGGGGTGTGGGATGTATCAGTGTTACAGTGAGGGGTGTGGGGTATATCAATGTTACAGTGAGGGGTGTGGGGTATATCAGTGTTACAGTGAGGGGTGTGGGGTATATCAGTGTTACAGTGAGGGGTGTGGGGTATATCAGTGCTACAGTGAGGGGTGTGATGTATATCAGTGTTACAGTGAGAGGTGTGGGGTATATCAGTGTTACAGCGAGGGATGTGGGGTATATCAGTGTTGCAGTGAGGGGTGTGAGGTATATCAGTGTTGCAGTGAGGGGTGTGGAGTATATCAGTGTTACAGTGAGGGGTGGGGTATATCAGTGTTACAGTGAGGGGTGTGAGGTATATCAGTGTTACAGTGAGCGGTGTGGGGTATATGGGAGTGTTACAGTGAGGGGTGTGGGGTATATCAGTGTTACAGTGAGGTGTGTGGGTTATATGGGAGTGTTACAGTGAGGGGTGTGGGGTATATGGGAGTGTTACTGTGAGGGGTGTGAGGTATATCAGTGTTACAGTGAGGGGTGTGGTGTATATGGCAGTGTTACAGTGAGGGGTATGGGGTATATCAGTGTTACAGTGAGCGGTGTGGGGTATATCAGTGTTACAGTGAGGGGTGTGGGATATATCAGTGTTACAGTGAGAGGTGTGGGGTATATGGGAGTGTTACAGTGTGGGGTATATCAGTGTTACAGTGAGGGGTGTGGGGTATATGGGAGTTTTACAGTGAGGGGTGTGGGGTTTTTCCGTGTTACAGTGAGGGGTGTGGGATATATCAGTGTTACAGTGAGGGGTGTGGTGTATATGGCAGTGTTACAGTGAGGGGTATGGGGTATATCAGTGTTACAGTGAGCGGTGTGGGCTATATCAGGGTTATAGTGAGGGGTGTGCGGTATATCAGGGTAACAGTGAGGGGTGTGGGGTATATCAGTGTTACAGTGAGGGGTGTGGGATATATCAGTGTTACAGTGAGAGGTGTGGGGTATATGGGAGTGTTACAGTGTGGGGTATATCAGTGTTACAGTGAGGGGTGTGGGGTATATGGGAGTTTTACAGTGAGGGGTGTGGGGTATATCAGTGTTCCAGTGAGAGGTGTGGGGTATATGGGAGTGTTACAGTGTGGGGTATATGGGAGTGTTACAGTGTGGGATGTGGGGTATATGGGAGTGTTACAATGTGGGGTGTTGGGTAGATCAGTGTTACAGTGAGGGGTGTGGGGTATATGGGAGTGTTACAGTGATGGGTGTGGGGTATATCAGTGTTACAGTGAGGGGTGTGGGGTATATGGGAGTGTTACAGTGAGGGGTGTGGGGTATATCAGTGTTACAGTGAGGGGTGTGGGGTATATCAGTGTTACAGTGAGGGGTGTGGGGTATATCAGTGTTACAGTGAGGGGTGTGGGGTATATCAGTGTTACAGTGAGGGGTGTGGGGTATATCAATGTTACAGTGAGGGGTGTGGGATATATCAGTGTTACAGTGAGAGTTGTGGGGTATATCAGTGTTACAGTGAGGAGTGTGGGGTATATCAGTGCTACAGTGAGGGGCGTGGGGTATATGGGAGTGTTGCAGTGAGGGGTGTGGGGTATATCAGTGTTACATTGAGGGGTGTGGGGTATATCAGTGTTACAGTGAGGGGTGTGAGGTATATCAGTGTTACAGTGAGGGGTGTGAGGTATATCAGTGTTACAGTGAGGGCTGTGGGGTATATCAGTGTTGCAGTGAGGGGTGTGAGGTATATCAGTGTTACAGTGAGCGGTGTGGGGTATATGGGAGTGTTACAGTGAGGGGTGTGGGGTATATCAGTGTTACAGTGAGGTGTGTGGGTTATATGGGAGTGTTACAGTGAGGGTTGTGGGGTATATGGGAGTGTTACTGTGAGGGGTGTGAGGTATATCAGTGTTACAGTGAGGGGTGTGGGGTTTTTCCGTGTTACAGCGAGGGGTGTGGGGTATATCAGTGTTACAGTGAGGGGTGTGGTGTATATGGCAGTGTTACAGTGAGGGGTATGGGGTATATCAGTGTTACAGTGAGCGGTGTGGGGTATATCAGGGTTATAGTGAGGGGTGTGCGGTATATCAGGGTAACAGTGAGGGGTGTGGGGTATATCAGTGTTACAGTGAGGGGTGTGGGATATATCAGTATTACAGTGAGAGGTGTGGGCTATATGGGAGTGTTACAGTGTGGGGTATATCAGTGTTACAGTGAGGGGTGTGGGGTATATGGGAGTTTTACAGTGAGGGGTGTGGGGTATATCAGTGTTCCAGTGAGAGGTGTGGGGTATATGGGAGTGTTACAGTGTGGGGTATATGGGAGTGTTACAGTGTGGGGTGTGGGGTATATGGGAGTGTTACAGTGTGGGGTGTTGGGTAGATCAGTGTTACAGTGAGGGTTGTTGGGTATATGGGAGTGTTACAGTGAGGGGTGTGGGGTATATCAGTGTTACAGTGAGGGGTGTGGGGTATATGGGAGTGTTACAGTGAGGGGTGTGGGGTATATCAGTGTTACAGTGAGGGGTGTGGGGTATATCAGTGTTACAGTGAGGGGTGTGGGGTATATCAGTGTTACAGTGAGGGGTGTGGGGTATATCAGTGTTACAGTGAGGGATGTGGGGTATATCAATGTTACAGTGAGGGATGTGAGGTGTATCAGTGTTACAGTGAGGGGTGTGAGGTATATCAGTGTAACAGTGAGGGGTGTGGGTGATATCAATGTTACAGTGAGGGGTGTGGGGTATATCAGTGTTACAGTGAGGGGTGTGGGTGATATCAATGTTACAGTGAGGGGTGTGGGGTATATCAGTGTTACAGTGAGGGGTGTGGGGTATATCAGTGTTACAGTGTGGGGTATATCAATGTTACGGTGAGGGGTGTGGGATATATCAGTGTTACAGTGAGGGGTGTGGGGTATATCAGTGTTACAGTGAGGGGTGTGGGGTATATCAGTGTTACAGTGAGGGGTGTGGGTGATATCAATGTTACAGTGAAGGGTGTGGGGTATATCAGTGTTGCAGTGAGGGGTGAGGGGTATATCAGTGTTACAGTGAGGGGTGTGAGGTATATCAGTTTTACAGTGAGGGGTGTGAGGTATATCAGTGTTACAGTGAGGGGTGTGAGGTATATCAGTGTTACAGTGAGTTGTGTGGGGTATATCAGTGTTACAGTGAGGGGTGTGAGGTATATCAATGTTACAGTGAGGGGTGTGAGGTATATCAGTGTTACAGTGAGAGATGTGGGGTATATCAGTGTTACAGTGAGGGGTGTGGGGTATATCAGTGTTACAGTGAGGGGTGTGGGATATATCAGTTTTACAGTGAGAGGTGTGAGGTATATCAGTGTTACATTGACAGGTGTGGGGTATAACAGTGTTACAGTGAGGGATGTGGGGTATATCAGTGTTGCAGTGAGGGGTGTGGGGTATATCAGTGTTACAGTGAGGATTGTGGGATATATCAGTGTTACAGTGAGGCGTGTGAGGTATATCAGTGTTACAGTGAGGGGTGTGGAGTATATCAGTGTTACAGTGAGGGGTGGGGTATATCAGTGTTACAGTGAGGGGTGTGAGGTATATCAGTGTTACTGTGAGCGGTGTGGGGTATATGGGAGTGTTACAGTGAGGGGTGTGGGGTTATCAGTGTTACAGTGAGGGGTGTGGGGTATCTGGGAGTGTTACAGTGAGGGGTGTGAGGTATATGGGAGTGATACCGTGAGGGGTGTGAGGTATATCAGTGTTACAGTGAGGGGTGTGGGGTATATCAGTGTTACAGTGAGGTGTGTGAGGTATATCAGTGCTACAGTGAGGGGTGTGGAGTATATGGGAGTGTTACAGTGAGGGGTATGTGTATATCAGTGTTACAGTGAGGGGTGTGAGGTATATCAGTGTTACAGTGAGGGGTGTGGGGTATATCAGGGTTACAGAGAGGGGTGTGGGGTATAGCAGTGTTACAGTGAGGGCTGTGGGATATATCAGTGTTACAGTGAGAGGTGTGGGGTATATGGGAGTGTTACAGTGTGGGGTGTGGGGTATATGGGAGTGTTACAGTGTGGGGTATGTGGGAGTGTTACAGTGTGGGGTGTGGGGTATATGGGAGTGTTACAGTGTGGGGTGTTGGGTACATCAGTGTTACAGTGAGGGGTGTGGGGTATATGGGAGTGTTACAGTGTGGGGTGTGGGATATATCAGTGTTACAGTGAGGGGTGTAGGGTATAAGGGAGTGTTACAGTGAGGGGTGTGGGGTATATGGGAGTGTTACAGTGAGGGGTGTGGGGTATATGGGAGTGTTACAGTGTGGGGCGTTGGGTATATCAGTGTTACAGTGAGGGGTGTGGGGTATATCAGTGTTACAGTGAGGGGTGTGGGGTATATCAGAGTTACAGTGAGGGGTGTGGGGTATATCAGTGTTACAGTGAGGGGTGTGGGATATATCAGTGTTACAGTGAGAGGTGTGGGGTATATCAGTGTTACAGTGAGGAGTGTGGGGTATATCAGTGTTACAATGAGGGGTGTGGGGTATATGGGAGTGTTACATTGAGGGGTGTGCGATATATCAGTGTTGCAGTGAGGGGTGTGGGGTATATCAGAGTTACAGTGAGGGGTGTGGGGTATATCAGTGTTACAGTGAGGAGTGTGGGGTATATCAGTGTTACAGTGAGGGGTGTGGGGTATATGGGAGTGTTACATTGAGGGGTGTGATGTATATCAGTGTTACATTGAGGGGTGTGGGGTATATCAGTGTTACAGTGAGGGGTGTGGTGTATATCAGAGTTACAATGAGAGGTGTGGGGTATATCAGTTTTACAGTGAGGGGTGTGGGATATATCTGTTACAGTGAGAGGTGTGGGGTATATCAGTGTTACAATGAGGGTTGTGGGGTATATGAATGTTACAGTGAGGGGTGTGGGGTATATCAGTGTTACAGTGAGGGTTGTGGGGTATATCACTGTTACAGTGTGGGGTATATCAATGTTACAGTGATGTCTGTGGGATATATCAGTGTTATAGTGAGAGGTGTGGGGTATATCAGTGTTACATTGAGGGGTGTGGGGTGTGGGGTATATCAGTGTTACAGTGAGGGGTGTGGGGTATATCAGTGTTACAGTGAAGGGTGTGGGGTATATCAGTGTTACAGTGAGAGGTGTGGGGTATATGGGAGTGTTACAGTGTGGGGTATATGGGAGTGTTACAGTGTGGGGTGTGGGGTATATGGGAGTGTTACAGTGTGGGGTGTTGGGTAGATCAGTGTTACAGTGAGGGTTGTTGGGTATATGGGAGTGTTACAGTGAGGGGTGTGGGGTATATCAGTGTTACAGTGAGGGGTGTGGGGTATATAGGAGTGTTACAGTGAGGGGTGTGGGGTATATCAGTGTTACAGTGAGGGGTGTGGGGTATATCAGTGTTACAGTGAGGGGTGTGGGGTATATCAGTGTTACAGTGAGGGGTGTGGGGTATATCAGTGTTACAGTGAGGGATGTGGGGTATATCAATGTTACAGTGAGGGATGTGAGGTGTATCAGTGTTACAGTGAGGGGTGTGAGGTATATCAGTGTAACAGTGAGGGGTGTGGGTGATATCAATGTTACAGTGAGGGGTGTGGGGTATATCAGTGTTACAGTGAGGGGTGTGGGTGATATCAATGTTACAGTGAGGGGTGTGGGGTATATCAGTGTTACAGTGAGGGGTGTGGGGTATATCAGTGTTACAGTGTGGGGTATATCAATGTTACGGTGAGGGGTGTGGGATATATCAGTGTTACAGTGAGGGGTGTGGGGTATATCAGTGTTACAGTGAGGGGTGTGGGGTATATCAGTGTTACAGTGAGGGGTGTGAGGTATATCAGTGTTAAAGTGAGTTGTGTGGGGTATATCAGTGTTACAGTGAAGGGTGTGGGGTATATCAGTGTTGCAGTGAGGGGTGAGGGGTATATCAGTGTTACAGTGAGGGGTGTGAGGTATATCAGTTTTACAGTGAGGGGTGTGAGGTATATCAGTGTTACAGTGAGGGGTGTGAGGTATATCAGTGTTACAGTGAGTTGTGTGGGGTATATCAGTGTTACAGTGAGGGGTGTGAGGTATATCAGTGTTACAGTGAGGGGTGTGAGGTATATCAGTGTTACAGTGAGAGATGTGGGGTATATCAGTGTTACAGTGAGGGGTGTGGGGTATATCAGTGTTACAGTGAGGGGTGTGGGATATATCAGTTTTACAGTGAGAGGTGTGAGGTATATCAGTGTTACATTGACAGGTGTGGGGTATAACAGTGTTACAGTGAGGGATGTGGGGTATATCAGTGTTGCAGTGAGGGGTGTGGGGTATATCAGTGTTACAGTGAGGATTGTGGGATATATCAGTGTTACAGTGAGGGGTGTGGAGTATATCAGTGTTACAGTGAGGGGTGGGGTATATCAGTGTTACAGTGAGGGGTGTGAGGTATATCAGTGTTACTGTGAGCGGTGTGGGGTATATGGGAGTGTTACAGTGAGGGGTGTGGGGTTATCAGTGTTACAGTGAGGGGTGTGGGGTATCTGGGAGTGTTACAGTGAGGGGTGTGAGGTATATGGGAGTGTTACAGTGAGGGGTGTGAGGTATATCAGTGTTACAGTGAGGGGTGTGGGGTATATCAGTGTTACAGTGAGGTGTGTGAGGTATATCAGTGCTACAGTGAGGGGTGTGGAGTATATGGGAGTGTTACAGTGAGGGGTATGGGGTATATCAGTGTTACAGTGAGGGGTGTGAGGTATATCAGTGTTACAGTGAGGGGTGTGGGGTATATCAGGGTTACAGAGAGGGGTGTGGGGTATATCAGTGTTACAGTGAGGGCTGTGGGATATATCAGTGTTACAGTGAGAGGTGTGGGGTATAACAGTGTTACAGTGAGGGATGTGGGGTATATCAGTGTTGCAGTGAGGGGTGTGGGGTATATCAGTGTTACAGTGAGGATTGTGGGATATATCAGTGTTACAGTGAGGCGTGTGAGGTATATCAGTGTTACAGTGAGGGGTGTGGGGTATATCAGTGTTACAGTGAGGGGTGTGGAGTATATCAGTGTTACAGTGAGGAGTGTGGGGTATATCAGTGTTACAGTGAGGGGTGTGGGATATATCAGTGTTACAGTGAGGGGTGTGGGGTATATCAGTGTTACAGTGAGGGGTGTGGGGTATATCAGTGTTACAGTGAGCGGTGTGGGGTATATCAGGGTTACAGTGAAGGATGTTGGGTATATCAGTGTTACAGTGAGGAGTGTGGGGTATATCAGTGTTACAGTGAGGGGTGTGGGATATATCAGTGTTACAGTGAGAGGTGTGGGGTATATGGGAGTGTTACAGTGTGGGGTATATCAGTGTTACAGTGAGGGGTGTGGGGTATATGGGAGTGTTACAGTGAAGGGTGTGGTGTATATCAGTGTTACAGTGAGGGGTGTTGGGTATATGGGAGTGTTACAGTGAGGGGTGTGTCTAACTCTTTGTAAATATCGGCATTTCCGAAAAACATATTTGTTGACGAGAACATTCAGGTCTCTGGAGAGCTACTGAACAGATGGAGTTTTTAATTAGCACACAAATCCAGCTCCCTCACACTGTCACTCAGTAACCTCTCCCCCAGCGCCCTGTGTTACTGACTGTATCTGTACTGATGTTAATCCAGCTCCCTCACACTGTCACTCAGTAACCCCTCTCCCCCAGCACCCTGTGTTACTGACTGTATCTGTACTGATGTTAATCCAGCTCCCTCACACTGTCACTCAGTAACCTCTCCCCCAGCACCCTGTGTTACTGACTGTATCTGTACTGATGTTAATCCAGCTCCCTCACACTGTCACTCAGTAACCTCTCCCTCAGCACCCTGTGTTACTGACTGTATCTGTACTGATGTTAATCCAGCTCCCTCACACTGTCACTCAGTAACCCCTCTCCCAGCACCATGTGTTACTGACTGTATCTGTACTGATGTTAATCCAGCTCCCTCACACTGTCACTCAGTAACCTCTCCCCCAGCACCCTGTGTTACTGACAGTATCTGTACTGATGTTAATCCAGCTCCCTCACACTGTCACTCAGTAACCCTCCCCCAGCACCCTGTGTTACTGACTGTATCTGTACTGATGTTAATCCAGCTCCCTCACACAGTCACTCAGTAACCCCTCTCCCCCAGCACCCTGTGTTACTGACTGTATCTGTACTGATGTTAATCCAGCTCCCTCACACTGTCACTCAGTAACCTCTCCCCCAGCACCCTGTGTTACTGACTGTATCTCTACTGATGTTAATCCAGCTCCCTCACACTGTCACTCAGTAACCTCTCCCCCAGCACCCTGTGTTACTGACAGTATCTGTACTGATGTTAATCCAGCTCCCTCACACTGTCACTCAGTAACCCCTCCCCCCAGCTCCCTGTGGACGTGACTTTCGGTAAGGCCAAAAGCGCCCTTATGTGGGAACGCCCTTAGCTTGACGAACGTGGAATGTGCAGGAACCTATTTACAAAGTTTGCTCACAGCACACCCTCGGTGTGCTGGTGAGGTTGAACTCTGCCTGTCCTGTCTGTTCCATACCAGGGACTGGGAGCGAGGGGCGTGTCTGGTCCCTTGATTCTCCCAGTGTGGTCCCATCGTGCAGTGCGGGCGGGGGCTGGAGTGAAATCGACGCATTCATTATCGTCCCACCCCTCTCTCCCCCACGCCATTGGTCGATCTCCAGATCCATCAAACGGCGCGATGCAGTGCTCCCCAAAACGTATTCTAAGAACATCTTAAACAGGAACAGGAGTCAGCCATTCGGCCCCTCGAGCCTGCTCCGCCATTCAATAAGACCATGGCTGATCCGATCATGGACTCAGCTCCACTTCCCCGCCCGCTCCCCATAACCCTTCACTCCCTTATCGCTCAAAAATCTGTCTATCTCCACCTTAAATATATTCAATGACCCAGCCTCCACAGCTCTCTGGGGCAGAGAATTCCACAGATTTACAACCCTCTGAGAGAAGAAATTCCTCCTCATCTCAGTTTTAAATGGGCGACCCCTTATTCTGAGACTATGCCCCCTAGTTCTAGTCTCCCCCACGAGAGGAAACATCCTCTCTGCATCCACCTTGTCAAGCCCCCTCAGAGTCTTGTACCTTTCGATAAGATCACCTCTCATTCTTCTAAACTCCAATGTGTAAAGGCCCAACCTGCTCAACCTTTCTTCAGAAGACAACCCCCTCATCTTTGGAATCAACCCAGTGAACCTTCTCTGAACAGCCTCCAATGCAAGTATATCCTTCGCATCAAAGCGGGAAGGATTAGCTCAGGCACAATCCTCAGTGATGAGCAGTGCCTACAATGGTCACCCCTTTCACGGGACCTCAGGGTCAAATGAAGCTATCATTAAGGAAGAAATAGCGGGACATCTAGATAGGAATAGTGCAATCAAGCAGACGCAGCATGGATTCATGAAGGGGAAATCATGTTTAACTAATTTATTGGAATTCTTTGAGGATATAACGAGCATGGTGGATAGAGGTGTACTGATGGATGTGGTGTATTTAGATTTCCAAAAGACATTCGATAAGGTGCCACACAAAAGGTTACTGCAGAAGATAAAGGTACGCGGAGTCAGAGGAAATGTATTAGCATGGATCGAGAATTGGCTGGCTAACAGAAAGCAGAGAGTCGGGATAAATGGGTCCTTTTCGGGTTGGAAATCGGTGGTTAGTGGTGTGCCACAGGGATCGGTGCTGGGACCACAACTGTTTACAATATACATAGATGATCTGGAAGAGGGGACAGAGTGTAGTGTAACAAAATTTGCAGATGACACAAAGATTAGTGGGAAAGTGGGTTGTGTAGAGGACACAGAGAGGCTGCAAAGAGATTTAGATAGGTTAAGCGAATGGGCTAAGGTTTGGCAGATGGAATACAATGTCGGAAAGTGTGAGGTCATCCACCTTGGGGGAAAAAAAACAGTAAAAGGGAATATTATTTGAATGGTGAGAAATTACAACATGCTGTGGTGCAGAGGGACCTGGGGGCCCTTGTGCATGAATCCCAAAAAGTTAGTTTGCAGGTGCAGCAGGTAATCAGGAAGGCGAATGGGATGTTGGCCTTCATTGCGAGAGGGATGGAGTACAAAAGCAGGGAGGTCCTGCTGCAACTGTACAGGGTATTGGTGAGGCCGCACCTGGAGTACTGCGTGCAGTTTTGGTCACCTTACTTAAGGAAGGATATACTAGCTTTGGAGGGGGTACAGAGACGATTCACGAGGCTGATTCCGGAGATGAGGGGGTTACCTTATGATGATAGATTGAGTAGACTGGGTCTTTACTCGTTGGAGTTCAGAAGGATGAGGGGTGATCTTATAGAAACATTTAAAATAATGAAAGGGATAGACAAGATAGAGGCAGAGAGGTTGTTTCCACTGGTCGGGGAGACTAGAACTAGGGGGCACAGCCTCAAAATACGGGGGAGCCAATTTAAAACCGAGTTGAGAAGGAATTTCTTCTCCCAGAGGGTTGTGAATCTGTGGAATTCTCTGCCCAAGGAAGCAGTTGAGGCTAGCTCATTGAATGTATTCAAGTCACAGATAGATAGATTTTTAACCAATAAGGGAATTAAGGGTTACGGGGAGCGGGCGGGTAAGTGGAGCTGAGTCCACGGCCAGATCAGCCATGATCTTGTTGAATGGCGGAGCAGGCTCGAGGGGCTAGATGGCCTACTCCTGTTCCTAATTCTTCTGTTCTTATGTTATAAATCCAGTAGCAGACACTGACCTTTCACCCCCTGAGGACCTGGGGTCAAAGGAAATTCCAGGCAGAGTGGGACCAAAGGTCTGTTGCCCCTCTGATGGGAGACTGGCTGTGGGAGAGCAGTGGTTCGACACGAACCTTTCCCCTCGAGGACAAACATAATCGGCCTGTTCAGAGAGGGCTTTACTCTGTCTCACCATCACTAAGACCGCCTATTTCCACCTCCGTAACATCGCCCGTCTCCACCCCCTGCCTCAGCTCATCCGCTGCTGAAACCCTCATCCATGCCTTTGTTACCTCCAGATGTGACTATTCCAACGCACTCCTGGCTGGCCTCCCACATTCTACCTGACGTAAACTAGAGGTGATCCAAAACTCGGCTGCCCTGTGTCCTAACTCGCACCAAGTCCCGCTCACCCATCACCCACTGTGCTCACTGCCCCGTGTCCTAACTCGCACCAAGTCCCGCTCACCCATCACCCCCTGTGCTCGCTGCCCCGCGTCCTAACTCGCACCGAGTCCCACTCACCCATCACCCCCTGTGCTCACTGCCCCGTGTCCTAACTCACACCAGGTCCCGCTCACCCATCACCCTCTGTGCTCACTGCCCCGTGTCCTAACTCACACCAGGTCCCGCTCACCCATCACCCCCTCTGCTCGCTGCCCCGGGTCCTAACTCACACCGAGTCCCGCTCACCCGTCACCCCCTGTGCTCGCTGCCCCGCATCCTAACTCACACCAGGTCCCGCTCACCCGTCACCCCCTGTGCTCGCTGCCCCGCGTCCTAACTCACACCAGGTCCCGCTCACCCATCACCCCCTCTGCTCGCTGCCCCGCGTCCTAACTCGCACCCAGTCCCGCTCACCCATCACCCCCTGTGCTCGCTGCCCTGTGTCCTAACTCGCACCAAGTCCCGCTCACCCATCACCCCCTGTGCTCACTGCCCCGTGTCCTAACTCGCACCCAGTCCCGCTCACCCATCACCCCCTGTGCTCACTGCCCCGTGTCCTAACTCGCACCGAGTCCCACTCACCCATCACCCCCCTGTGCTCGCTGCCCTGTGTCCTAACTCGCACCCAGTCCCACTCACCCATCACCCCCTGTGCTCGCTGCCCTGTGTCCTAACTCGCACCAAGTCCTGCTCACCCATCACCCCCTGTGCTCACTGACCCGTGTCCTAACTCGCACCGAGTCCTGCTCACCCATCACCCCCTGTGCTCACTGACCTACATTGGCTCCCGGTTAAGCAACGTCTCGATTTCAAAATTCTCATCCTTGTTTACAAATCCCTCCATGGCCCTCGCCCCTCCCTATCTCTGTAATCTCCTCCAGCCCCACAACCCCCCGAGATGTCTGCGCCCCTCTAATTCTGCCCCCCTGACCATCCCTGATTATAATCGCTCCACCATCGGTGGCCGTGCCTTCTGTTGCCTGGGCCCCAAGCTCTGGAACTCCCTCCCTAAACCTCTCCGCCTCTCTACCTCTCTCTCCTCTTTTAAATTGCTCTTTAAAACTGAGCACTGTGACCACGGGCCTCTTGTCCCAATATCTCCTTATGTGGCTGGGTGTTAAGTTTTGTTCGATAATCGTTCCTGTGGAGCACCCTTGGGACGCTTTGCTACATTGAAGGCACTACATAAACGCAGGGAGCTGTTGTTTGGGCCGAGCGCTTTCCGTCTCGCCCAGAACCTGAGGAGGACAATCTCCCGGAATGTGCGTGAGCGCAAACAGGTGTCCGGGGGATGCCTGACAAAGCGCGCCATGACTGGCTCTTCGATCCGTCTCCAAACCCGTTCCCCCCGCCACAGAAAACTCAACCGCGGAGCTGTGGTGAATATGTTCCACCCACCGATACCCAGCGACACCCGAATCATCGCTCTGTGATCTTTGAACACGACGCATATCAAGTCGGTCTATTTATAGGCACTGTGTTTACATCAGAGTCTGACAACACTGAATGGAAACTTCGGTAAAGAGTCCACTTATCAAACACTCCCAGGGCAGGTACAGCACGGGGTTAGATACAGAGTAAAGCTCCCTCTACACTGTCCCATCAAACACTCCCAGGGCAGGTACAGGGGGTTAGATACAGAGTAAAGCTCCCTCTACATTGTCCCATCAAACACTCCCAGGGCAGGTACAGCACGGGTTAGATACAGAGTAAAGCTCCCTCTACACTGTCCCATCAAACACTCCCAGGGCAGGTACAGCATGGGTTAGATACAGAGTAAAGCTCCCTCTACACTGTCCCATCAAACACTCCCAGGGCAGGTACAGCGGGTTAGATACAGAGTAAAGCTCCCTCTACACTGTCCCATCAAACACTCCCAGGGCAGGTACAGCATGGGTTAGATACAGAGTAAAGCTCCCTCTACACTGTCCCATCAAACACTCCCAGGACAGGTACAGGGGGTTAGATACAGAGTAAAGCTCCCTCTACACTGTCCCATCAAACACTCCCAGGACAGGTACAGGGGGTTAGATACAGAGTAAAGCTCCCTCTACACTGTCCCATCAAACACTCCCAGGACAGGTACAGCGGGTTAGATACAGAGTAAAGCTCCCTCTACACTGTCCCATCAAACACTCCCAGGACAGGTACAGGGGGTTAGATACAGAGTAAAGCTCCCTCTACACTGTCCCATCAAACACTCCCAGGGCAGGTACAGGGGGTTAGATACAGAGTAAAGCTCCCTCCACACTGTCCCATCAAACACTCCCAGGGCAGGTACCACACGGGATTAGATACAGAGTAAAGCTCCCTCTACACTGTCCCATCAAACACTCCCAGGGCAGGTACCACACGGGATCACCGCTGCACTGGGTCTGAACTTGCATCTTTCTCCAGTTGCTGTTCTATCGCCGATCTCTGAGCTCACCTTGTCTGTGAGCCCCACTTCCTGCTCCCTCGACCCTGTTTCCACTCAACTGATGACCAACTTCCTTTCCTGGCTCCCATGTTAGCCGACATTGTTAACGGTTCCCTCTGTCCCCCTCGGTTACTCTCCCCCTCTCCCTCAAATCTCCCGTCATCACCCCTCCCCTCAAAAAACCAACCCTTGACCCCTCCGTCCTTGCTAACGATCGCCCCGTCTCCAACCTCCCTTTCCTCTCAGGTCCTTGTCCGTGTTGTTGTCTCCCAAATCCGGGCCCATCTTTCCCGCAGTTCGATGTTTGAATCCTCCAATCCGGTTCCCGCCCCCGTCACGTTACCGAAACTGCTCCCATCACAGTCGCAAGTGACACCCTGTGTGACTGTGAGCGGGGTAACCTATCCCTCCTGGACCTGTCTGCAGCCTGTGACACGTTGACCACTCTATCCTCCTCCAACACCTCTCCACCATGGTCCTGGGTGGGCCTGCACTCGCCTGGTTCCATTCTTATCCATCTCATCGTAGCCCGAGAATCTCCTGCAACGGCTTCTCTTCCCGCCCCCAGACCGTTACCTCTGGTGTCCCCCCAGGATCTATCCTCGGCCCCCTCCTATCTCCCATCTACATGTTGCCCCTCGGTGACATCATCCGAAAACACAGCCTCAGTTTCCACATGTACGCTGAGACACCCAGCTCTACCTCACCCTCCCTTCTCTCCATCCCTCCTCGGTCTCTCAATTGTCAGACTGCTTGTCCCACATCCAGTTCTGGATAAGCAGGAGTTTTCTCCGACTAAACACTGGGAAGACTGAAGACATGGCGGGAGGGGGGGCTGGGGGGCAAAGTCGTGCTGCGTAACGGCCGTTATTTACAAGGCCCAATAAGAATCCAAAATGGCATCCCTGGTGCGCGCGCACGCTTCTGCGGCAAAGTGCACCGGACGGCGTATTGGTGAAGGGGTCGGTGCGTATGCAGCCGATGTCTGCCGGAAATAGGCAGCGAAGGCGAATCAGGCCTTCAAATCGGGCAGGGTTCATTTACCACCAGCGCTGCCTGTTCGGAGCTCCGTGCTCCAGCCTGCCCTCCCTCTTCACCTCCCATCGCTCAACACGTCTTCAACGGCAGGAAGGACCTCGACACCAGCGCTATTTAAAGGGATTGTCCACTACTTACAGTTAAGACCATCAGGAACAGGAGCAGGTGTCGGCCATTCGGCCCCTCGAGCCTGCTCCGCCATTCAATAAGATCATGGCTGATCTGATCATGGACTCAGCTCCACTTCCCCGCCCGCTCCCCATAACCCTTCACTCCCTTATCGCTCAAACATCTGTCTATCTCCACCTTAAATATATTCAATGACCCAGCCTCCACAGCTCTCTGGGGCAGAGAATTCCACACATTTACAACCCTCTGAGAGAAGAAATTCCTCCTCATCTCAGTTTTAAATGGGCGGCCCCTTATTCTGAGACTATGCCCCCTAGTTCTAGATTCCCCCACGAGGGGAAACATCCTCTCTGCATCCACCCTGTCCAGCCCCCTCAGAACGTTTCAATAAGATCACCTCTCATTCTTCTAAACTCCAATGAGTAGAGGCCCAACCTGCTCAACATTTCCTCATAAGTCAACCCCCTCATCTCCGGAATCAACCCGGTGAACCTTCTCTGAATTGCCTCCAAGTATATCTCCTCCTTAAATACGGAGACCAAAACTGCACGCAGTACTCCAGGTGTGGCCTCACCAATACCCTGTACAGTTGTAGCAGGACTTCTCTGCTTTTATACTCTATCCCCCCCTTGCAATAAAGGCCAACATTCCATTTGACATATTTGACCTCAACCCCACTTTCCTGCACTGTCCCCATATCCCTCGATTCCCTTAATATCCAAAACTCTTGGCCTTGAATATACTCAAAGACTGAGCCTCCACAGCCCTCTGGGGCAGAGAATTCCAAAGATTCACCCCCCTCTGAGTGAAGAAGTTTCTCCTCATCTCAGTCCTAAATGGCCGAGCCCTTATCCTGAGACTGTGACCCCTGGTTCTAGACTCCCCAGCCCGGGGGAAACACCCTCCCTGTATCTACCCTGTCAAGCCCGGTAAGAACGTTGTGTGTTTCAATGAGATCACCTCATTCTTCGAAACTCGTTTGCAGGCAGTTGGATCGAGGGGGACTGACAGCTTCAATCCCTGCCCCCTCCGACACGGAGCCCAGTGTGGTACTGAGCTCCAGTTTGTGCTGAGTGAACTGCCTGTAGCCAGGGGTGGGAGTGGGGGAGCAGGCTACAGATGGGGTTCAGTGGCCCCCAACAGCCCCCCCACCTCCCTCACTGGGTTAGAGAGCGGGGGAGGAATCAGCCAGGGTTGGTGCTCATTAATCGGTGTCCGATTACTGCAGAGAGTACGCATTATTTGTGAGTCGCGGCTATTTTCACAGAATCAGCAGGCCGGGGCCTTTAAAGGAGCACATATCACTTTGAGGTACAGCGCGAGCAGGAGAGCGACGGCAGCGAAGAGGGCGACCGGACTGGACGTCACCATAACCCAGGTCGGTGATTGGAGCGTGGGCAGGTACAGCAGGAGCGGCGAGGTCAGGGGGCGAAGGAGCGGCGAGAGATTGTAGAGGGACGTGATCGGGGCCCAGGAGAGGTGAGAGTTTGGGGCCCAGGAGAGGTGAGAGTTCAGGGTCCAGGAGGGGCGTGAGTTCGGGGCCCGGGAGAGGCGAGAGTTCAGGGCTCGGGAGAGGTGAGAGTTCGGGGTCAAGGAGGGGTGAGAGTTCAGGGTCCAGGAGAGGTGAGAGTTCGGGGTCCAGGAGGGGTGAGAGTTCGGGGACCAGGAGAGGTGAGAGTTCGGGGCCCAGGAGAGGTGAGAGTTCGGGGCCCAGGAGGGGTGAGAGTTCGGGGTCCAGGAGAGGTGAGAGTTCGGGGTCCAGGAGGGGTGAGAGATCGGGGCCCAGGAGGGGTGAGAGTTCGGGGTCCAGGAGGGGTGAGAGTTCGGGGTCCAGGAGGGGTGAGAGATCGGGGTCCAGGAGGGGTGAGAGTTCGGGGCCCAGGAGGGGTGAGAGTTCAGGGTCCAGGAGGGGTGAGAGATCGGGGTCCAGGAGGGGTGAGAGTTCGGGGCCCAGGAGGGGTGAGAGTTCGGGGTCCAGGGACAGCACGGGCCCAGCCCACACTGTGCGATATGTGTGGGCGCACTGGGTCCGTGCAGCAGAGCTGGTCCCCAGGCGTCCTGGTTAACCCTTGCCCCTGGACCAAGACCGAGCTCTGTCAAGCCCCGTGTGGTCACCCCACGTTAAACAAACCCACCCACAGGCATCTTCCACCCTTCAGGATGTAGTTCAGGACCTGGAATATTAGGTCCTTCACTGGAACACCTGGGAACTCATTGAACTTATCCCTTTGGTGTGGAAGCAAGTCACCCTCGATTCGAGGGACCGCTCAAGAAAAAGGTGGTTCACGAATATCCGGGAAGGAAATCTGCCGATGTGAACCCGATCTGGCTGATATCACTAAGCCACTGCAGTGCCAGCCCTGGCTCAGGGGGTAGCTCTCTCTCGCCTCGGAGTCAGGAGGTTGTGGGTTCAAGTCCCACTCCAGGGGCTCGAGCACATAAATCCAGGCTGACACTCCCAGTGCAGTGCTGAGGGAGTGCCGCACTGTCGGAGGTGCTGTCTTTCGGATGAAACGTTGAACCGAGGCCCCGTCTGCTCTCTCAGGTGGATGTAAAAGATCCCAGGGCACTATTTGGAAGAAGAGCAGGGGGAGTTATCCCCGGGGTCCTGAGGCCAATATTTATCCCTCAATCAACATAACAAAAAAACAGATGATCTGGGTCATTATCACATCGCTGTGTGTGGGAGCTTGCTGTTCGCACATTGGCGTTTCCCACAATACACCAGTGACTACACTCCAAAAGTACTTCATTGGCTGTGAAGCACCTTGAGACGTCTGGTGGTTGTGAACGGCGCTATCTAAATGCAGGTCTTTTTGACTCCAGACCCACACAGCGATGTGATTGACTCGTACCTGCTCTCAGAAATGGTCCAGCAAGTCACTCCATTGTAACTAACCGCTCCAAAAAGTAATGCCCCCTCACCCACCACCTTCAACACTCACTCCCTCCACCACCGGCGCACCGTGGCTGCAGTGTGCACCGTCTACAAGATGCACCGCGGCAACTGGCCAAGGCTTCTCCGGCAACACCTCCCAAACCCGCGACCTCTACCCACCGAGAAGGACAAGGGCAGCAGGTCCATGGGAACACCAGCTCCTCCACGTTTCCCTCCCAGTCACACACCATCCCGACTTGGGAATATATCGGCCGTTCCTTCATCGTCGCTGGGTCACAATCCCGGAACTCCCTCCCTAACAGCACTGTGGGAGCACCTTCACCACATGGACTGCAGCGGTTCAAGAAGGAGGCTCACCACCACCTTCTCAAGGGGCAATTTAGGGACGGGCAATAAATGCGATACCCACATCCCAGGAATGAATATAAAAAAAATGTGTGCACCTGTATAAGTGTGTGAGATGTTTGTACACGTGTATGTTGTCAGGTTGAGCAGGTTGGGCCTGTACTCATTGGAGTTCAGAAGAATGAGAGGTGATCTTATCGAAACGTATAAGATACTGAGGGGGCTGGACAGGGTGGATGCAGAGAGGATGTTTCCACTGATGGGGGAATTTAGAACTAGGGGACATAGTCTCAGAATAAGGGGCCGCTGAGGAGGAGGAATTTCTTCTCTCAGAGGGTTGTAAATCTGTGGAATTCTCTGCCCCAGAGAGCTGTGGGAGCTGGGTCATTGAATATATTTAAGGCGGAGATAGACAGATGTTTGAGCGATAAGGGAGTGAAGGGTTATGGGGAGCGGGTGGGGAAGTGGAGCTGAGTCCATGATCGGATCAGCCATGATCTTATTGAATGGCGGAGCAGACTCGAGGGGCCGAATGGCCGACTCCTGCTCCTGTTCCTGATGTTCTGTGTGAGCTGTGAGTGTGTGTGAGTGTCTGTGTGCGTGTGTGTGTGTGTTGGAGTGATTGAGTCTGAAGTGCTCCCTCTGCAGGCCCACTTTCGGCCTGCGTATGACGACAGTGGCTTTGGAGAGATAGTCACGTGATTTCTTGGAAAGCTGGTGACTTGAGCCGAGTCTATAAAAAAGGGGGGCGTAGACCTGGAGCCCAGAGTTGACACTTGGAGCCCAATCCGGGGAGCCGGGTTGACACGGAGCACCTGGGAAACAAGCCGGGAGGTCCTGACGCCAAATAGCGGGGCAAGACCCGTGCTGTCGGAGCGGGAGAGCGAGCGGGAGCGGGAGAGCGAGCGGGGGAGCGAGAGCGAGCGGGAGAGGAGAGCGAGCGGGGGAGCGACGGGAGCAGGCAACAAGTGAGTGGTGCAAACAATGAAATAGCAACTTGTCTTTTGAAACCAGTTGCAGACTGGGAGCGGGGACTGCAACTAGTTTAACTTCAGTCAGGCCGGCTGGATGTGCAAGAGAACTCGTTTGCCTCGGTGCAGGAGTCCTGCTCAACGGTTAACCCTTCGCCTGCTCTGCTAATTCTGCAAATCTTCTCTGCCTCATTTCCTGCCTGGTAAACAATGTGTGACGCCTTCCCTCCCTTCCTCCCTCCTCTCCACCCTGTGTCCCCTCCCTCCCTTCCTCCCTCCCTCTGCTCCCCATCCAACCTCCCTCCCTCACTCTCCCGCCCCCTCCCTCAGTCCCCCTCGAGCCCCTCCCTCCCTCCGCTCCCCCTCCCTCCCTCACTCCCCCCCCCGCCCCCTCCCTCAGTCCCCCTCGAGCCCCTCCCTCCCTCCGCTCCAGCCTCCACCCCTCCGCTTCACCCTGCTTGCCCTCCCTCCCTCCCTTCCACCATCCTCCCTCACACCCCCCCTCCCTCACTCCCCCTCGATCCCTCCCTCCACTCCACCCTCCTTCTCCTCGGCCCCTCCATCTACCTCTCTCAGCCCTTGTCTCCCTCCACCCCCCTCCCTCCTTGCTGCGCCCTCCCTCGGACCCTCCAGCCTCCTCCCCTGGCCCTTGTCCCCCTCCACCCCCCTCTCCTCCCTCCCCATCGCCCCCTATAGAAGAAAAAGAAAGACTTGCATTTATATAGCGCCTTTCACGACCACCGGACGTGTCAAAGCGCTTTACAGCCAATGAAGTACTTTTGGAGTGCAGTCACTGTTGTAATGTGGGAAACACCAATTTGTGCACAGCAAGCTCCCACACACAGCAATGTGATAATGACCCAGATCATCTGGTTTTGTGATGTTGATTGAGGGATAAATATTGGCCCCAGAACACCGGGGATAACTCCCCTGCTCTTCTTCGAAATAGTGGCCATGGGATCTTTTACATCCACCTGAGAGAGCAGACGGGGCCCTCGGTTTAACGTCTCATCCGAAAGACGGCACCTCCGACAGTGCGGGCACTCCCTCAGTACTGCACTGGAGTGTCAGCCTGGATTTATGTGCTCGAGTCCCTGGAGTGGGACTTGAACCCACAACCTTCTGACTCAGAGGCGAGGGTGCTGGCCCACTGAGACACGGCTGACACTGTCCTTCCTCCCCTCCCCTCCCCTCCCCATCTCCCCTCCCTCCCCCTCCCCATCTCTCCCCTCCCTCCCCATCTCACCTCCCTCCCCTTCCCCCATCTCACTCCCTCCCCCAACTCCCCTCCCTCCCCCTCCCCCATCTTCCTCTCCCTCCCTCCCCTCCCCCATTCTCCCCTCCCTCCCCATCTCACCTCCCTCCCCTTCCCCCCATCTCGCCCTCCCCCATCTCCCCTCCCTCACCTTCCCCCATCTCCCTCCCTCTCCCTCCCCCTCTCCCCTCCCCCATCTCCCCCTCCCCCTCCCCCATCTCCTCTCCCTCCCTCCCCATCTTCCCTCTCCCCTTCCCCCAACTCCCCTCCCTCCCCCTCCCCCAACTCCCCTCCCTACCCCTCCCCATCCCCCCTCCCCCTCCATCCGCCCACCATCTCCCCTCCAGACTCAGACAGGGTAGGGAGGGTGGTATCAAGGTCTCTCTCTGACGAGGGACTGAGTGGGGTAGTGGGTCAGACTTTAACCTTTCACCCCCCAGGGACATGGGGTCAAGTTAAAGGAATATGATTGGTCGACGGAGGTGGTGGTGAGGGGGGGTGGGGGGAAGGGGGGAAAGAAGGGGGGGTCCCACGGGGTTTGTAATGTACGTTCCGTGTGAAGATGCTCACCGGTTGTGGAGCTGTTGAGGTGGGAGGGGCTTAGCCAGTCACATGATGTTGACAAGACTCAATAAAACCCCAGCCAGTTGGGTTCGGGGGATCCACGATGGGGCAGGTGGTTGTGAGCCCGGTGGATGAACCGGTAATGTGTCGTGTGATCGTTAAACCTTTGTCAATAAACCAACTGGTTCTTAATAGCAACGTGTTGCTATGAATTCTTAAGCCAAGAACCCAGGAAGCAAATATATTACAGGCAGGTCATGCTGGGGGTTCAGGGGTGGGGCATGTCACTGGGGGCGGGTCACACAGGCAGGAGTCGGGGGGTGGGTGGGGTCACGGTGGGAGGCGTGTCACAGGGCGAGGTGTCACGGGGGGAGGTGGGTCACGGGGTGAGGTGGGTCACGGGGGGGGTGGGTCACGGGGGGAGGTGTGTCACGGGGGGGTCACGGGGGGAGGTGGGTCACGGGGGGGGTGAGTCACTGGGGGAGTTGGGTCACGGGGGGTCACAGGGGGGGGTCACGGGGAGGTGGGTCACGGGGGGGTGAGTCACAGGGGGAGTTGGGTCACGGGGGGGATCACAGGGGGAGGTGGGTCACGGGGGGGGGTCACAGGGGGAGTTGGATCACGGGGGGGGTCACAGGGGGGGTGGGTCACGGGGGAGGTGGGTCACGGGGGGGGGGTGTGTGACGGGGGGAGGTGGGTCACGGGGGGAGGTGGGTCACGGGGGGGAGGTGGGTCACGGGGGAGGTCACGGGGGAAGGTGGGTCACGGGGGGGGTCACAGGGGGAGGTGGGTGACGGGAGGGGCGTGTCATGGGGGGGCGGGTCACGGGGGGTGGGTCACGGGGGGGTGGGTCACGGGGGGCGGTGTGTTATGGGGGAGGGGCGTGTCACGGGGGGGCGGGTCACGGGGGCGCGTGTCACGGGGGCGCATGTCACGGGGAGGTGGGTCACGGGGGAGGTGTGTCACGGGGGAGGGGCGTGTCACGGGGGCGGGTCACGGGGCGCGTGTCACGGGGAGGTGGGTCAC
This sequence comes from Pristiophorus japonicus, assembly GCF_044704955.1. Classification (NCBI taxonomy): domain Eukaryota; kingdom Metazoa; phylum Chordata; class Chondrichthyes; family Pristiophoridae; genus Pristiophorus; species Pristiophorus japonicus. The sequence goes on along the minus strand of NC_091999.1, from coordinate 689,841 downwards.
GGGGGACGGGTCACTGGGGCGCGTGTCAAGGGGTGGTGGGTCACGGGGGGAGGTGTGTCACGGGGGGTGGGTCACGGGGGGGAGGGGTGTGTCACGGGGGAGGGGCGGGTGACGGGAGGGGCGTGTCACGGGGAGGTGGGTCACGGGGGGAGGGGTGTGCCACGGGGGAGGGGCGTGTCACGGGGGGCGGGTCACGGGGGCGCGTGTTACGGGGAGGTGGGTCACGGGGGGAGGTGTGTCATGGGGAGGGGCGTGTCACGGGGGCAGGTCACGGGGGCGCGTGTCACGGGGGGGTGGGTCACGGGGGGAAGTGTGTCACGGGGGAGGGGCGTGTCACGGGGGGAGTGTCACGGTGGGCAGGTGACGGGGGGGTGGGTCACGGGGGGAGGTGTGTCACGGGGAGGTGGGTCACGGGGGGAGGGGCGGGTGACGGGAGGGGCGTGTCACGGGGGGGTGGGTCACGGGGGGAGGGGTGTGTCACGGGGGGGTGGGTCACGGGGGGAGGGGCGGGTGACGGGAGGGGCGTGTCACGGGGGGGTGGGTCACGGGGGGAGGGGTGTGTCACGGGGGAGGGGCGGGTGACGGGAGGGGCGTGTCACGGGGGGTGGGTCACGGGGGGAAGGGTGTGTCACGGGGGAGGGGCGGGTGACGTGAGGGGCCTGTCACGGGGGGAGGTGTGTCACGGGGGGAGGTGTGTCACGGGGGAGGGGCGGGTGACGGGAGGGGCCTGTCACGGGGGGAGGTGGGTCACGGGGGGAGGTGTGTCACGGGGGGAGGGGCGGTGACGGGAGGGGTGTGTCACGGGGGGGTGGGTCATGGGGGGAGGTGTGTCACGGGGGAGGGGCGGGTGACGGGAGGGGCCTGTCACGGGGGGAGGTGGGTCACGGGGGGAGGTGTGTCACGGGGGAGGGGCGGGTGACGGGAGGGGCCTGTCACGGGGGGAGGTGGGTCACGGGGGGAGGTGTGTCACGGGGGAGGGGCGGTGACGGGAGGGGTGTGTCACGGGGGGGTGGGTCATGGGGGGAGGTGTGTCACGGGGGAGGGGCGGGTGACGGGAGGGGCCTGTCACGGGGGGAGGTGGGTCACGGGGGGAGGTGTGTCACGGGGGAGGGGCGGGTGACGGGAGGGGCCTGTCACGGGGGGAGGTGGGTCACGGGGGGAGGTGTGTCACGGGGGAGGGGCGGGTGACGGGAGGGGCCTGTCACGGAGGGAGGTGGGTCACGGGGGGAGGTGGGTCACGGGGGGAGGGGTGGGTCACGGGGGGAGGGGCGTGTCACGGGGGGAGGTGGGTCACGGGGGGAGGGGTGGGTCACGGGGGGAGGGGTGGGTCACGGGGGAGGGGCGGGTGATGGGAGGGGCGTGTCACGGGGGGGTGGGTCATGGGGGGAGGTGGGTCACGGGGGAGGGTCACGGGGAGGTGGGTGGGTCACGGGGGGAGGGGCGGGTGACGTGAGGGGCGTGTCACGGGGGGGTGGGTCATGGGGGAGGTGGGTCACGGGGGGAGGGGCGGGTGACGGGAGGGGCGTGTCACGGGGGGTGGGTCACGGGGGGAGGGGTGGGTCACGGGGGAGGGGCGTGTCACGGGGAGGCGGGTCATGGGGGGAGGTGTGTCACGGGGGAGGGGCGGGTGACGGGGAGGCGGGTCATGGGGGGAGGTGTGTCACGGGGGAGGGGCGGGTGACGGGAGGGGCCTGTCACGGGGGGAGGTGTGTCACGGGGGAGGGGCGGGTGACGGGAGGGGCCTGTCACGGGGGGAGGTGTGTCACGGGGGAGGGGCGGGTGACGGGAGGGGCCTGTCACGGGGGGGTGGGTCACGGGGGGAGGGGCGGGTGACGGGAGGGGCCTGTCACGGGGGAGGCGGGTCATGGGGGGAGGTGTGTCACGGGGGGAGGGGCGGGTGACGGGAGGGGCGTGTCACGGGGGGTGGGTCACGGGGGGAGGGGTGGGTCACGGGGAGAGGGGCGGGTGACGGGAGGGGCGTGTCACGGGAGGGGCGTGTCACGGGGGGGTGGGTCACGGGAGGGGCGTGTCACAGGGGGGTGGGTCACGGGGGAGGGGCGTGTCACGGGGGGGTGGGTCACGGGGGGAGGTGTGTCACGGGGGAGGGGCGGGTGACGGGAGGGGCGTGTCACGGGGGGGTGGGTCACGGGGGTAAGGGTGGGTCACGGGGAGAGGGGCGGGTGACGGGAGGGGCGTGTCACGGGGGGGTGGGTCACGGGGGAGGTGTGTCACGGGGGAGGGGCGGGTGACGGGAGGGGCGTGTCACGGGGGGGTGGGTCACGGGGGGAGGTGTGTCACGGGGGAGGGGCGGGTGACGGGAGGGGCGTGTCACGGGGGGGTGGGTCACGGGGGGAGGTGTGTCACGGGGGAGGGGCGGGTGACGGGAGGGGCGTGTCACGGGGGGGTGGGTCACGGGGGGAGGTGTGTCACGGGGGAGGGGCGGGTGACGGGAGGGGCGTGTCACGGGGGGGTGGGTCACGGGGGGAGGGGCGGGTGATGGGAGGGGCGTGTCACGGGGGGAGGGGTGGGTGACGGGAGGGGCGTGTTACGGGGGGGTGGGTCACGGGGGGAGGGGCGGGTGACGGGAGGGGTGTGTCACGGGGGAGGGGCGGGTGACGGGAGGGGCGTGTCACGGGGGGGTGGGTCACGGGGGGAGGGGCGGGTGACGGGAGGGGCGTGTCACGGGGGGAGGGGTGGGTGACGGGAGGGGCGTGTTACGGGGGGGTGGGTCACGGGGGGAGGGGCGGGTGACGGGAGGGGCGTGTCACGGGGGGGGTGGGTCACGGGGGTAGGGGTGGGTCACGGGGGGAGGGGCGGGTGACGGGAGGGGCGTGTCACGGGGGGGGTGGGTCACGGGGGTAGGGGTGGGTCACGGGGGGAGGGGCGGGTGACGGGAGGGGCGTGTCACGGGGGGGGTGGGTCACGGGGGGAGGTGTGTCACGGGGGAGGGGCGGGTGACGGGAGGGGCGTGTCACGGGGGGGTGGGTCACGGGGGGAGGGGCGGGTGACGGGAGGGGCGTGTCACGGGGGGAGGGGTGGGTGACGGGAGGGGCGTGTTACGGGGGGGTGGGTCACGGGGGGAGGGGCGGGTGACGGGAGGGGCGTGTCACGGGGGGGGTGGGTCACAGGGGTAGGGGTGGGTCACGGGGGGAGGGGCGGGTGACGGGAGGGGCGTGTCACGGGGGGGGTGGGTCACGGGGGGAGGTGTGTCACGGGGGAGGGGCGGGTGACGGGAGGGGCGTGTCACGGGGGGGGTGGGTCACGGGGGGAGGTGTGTCACGGGGGAGGGGCGGGTGACGGGAGGGGCGTGTCACGGGGGGGGTGGGTCACGGGGGGAGGTGTGTCACGGGGGGAGGGGCGGGTGACGGGAGGGGCGTGTCACGGGGGGGTGGGTCACGGGGGGAGGTGTGTCACGGGGGAGGGGCGGGTGACGGGAGGGGCGTGTCACGGGGGGGTGGATCACGGGGGAGGTGTGTCACGGGGGAGGGGCGGGTGACGGGAGGGGCGTGTCACGGGGGGGGTGGGTCACGGGGGGAGGTGTGTCACGGGGGAGGGGCGGGTGACGGGAGGGGCGTGTCACGGGGGGGGTGGGTCACGGGGGGAGGTGTGTCACGGGGGAGGGGCGGGTGACGGGAGGGGCGTGTCACGGGGGGGTGGGTCACGGGGGGAGGTGTGTCACGGGGGAGGGGCGGGTGACGGGAGGGGCGTGTCACGGGGGGGGTGGGTCACGGGGGGAGGTGTGTCACGGGGGAGGGGCGGGTGACGGGAGGGGTGTGTCACGGGGGGGTGGGTCACGGGGGGAGGTGTGTCACGGGGGAGGGGCGGGTGACGGGAGGGGCGTGTCACGGGGGGGTGGGTCACGGGGGGAGGTGTGTCACGGGGGAGGGGCGGGTGACGGGAGGGGCGTGTCACGGGGGAGGGGGGGGCGGGTGACGGGAGGACCCGGGCGGCTGTCCGTCTCATCGCCAGTCTCGCTGTTTATTTCCCGCGGTGTGCAGGATGCGTGGGCGAGTGCGGTGTACCCGGAAGCTGAAGCAATGGATGTTTGAGCAGGTGGACAGTGGGTTGTACCCGGGCCTGGTCTGGGAGGACCGCAAGTTGGGAATGTTCCGCATCCCCTGGAAGCACGCAGGCAAGCAAGACTACAGGCACGACGAGGACGCTGCCATTTTCAAGGTAAGTTCCCCTGCCCCCGATAACTTGCAACACAAGTACAGGAGGGTTTGAGTCTAAGAGTAAAGACGTCTTACTGCGATTATATCGGGCCCTGGTGAGACCACACCTGGAGTATTGTGCACAGTTTGGGTCTCCTTACCTAAGGAAGGATATACTTGCCATAGAGGGAGTGCAGCGAAGGTTCACCAGACTGATTCCTGGGATGGGGGGATTGTCCTATGAGGAGAGATTGAGTAGACTGCGATATTCTCCAGAGTTTAGAAGAATGAGGTGATCTCATTGAAACATACAACATTCTTACCGGGCTTGACAGGGTAGATGCAGGGAGGGTGTTTCCCCCCCGGGGCTGGGGAGTCTAGAACCAGGGGTCACAGTCTCAGGATAAGGGGTCGGCCATTTAGGACTGAGATGAGGAGAAACTTCTTCACTCAGAGGGTGGTGAGTCTTTGGAACTCTCTGCCCCAGGGGGCTGTGGAGGCTCAAGGCAGAGATCGATAGATTTGTGGATATTGAGGGAATCGAGGGATATGGGGACAGTGCAGGAAAGTGGACCCGAGGTCGAAGGTCAGCCGTGATCTCATTGAATGGTGGAGCAGGCTCGAGGGGCCGAATGGCCGACTCCTGCTCCTGGATCTTATGTGCCTGTGTAAATCCAGGCCGCGTCTCTCAGCCCTGGGGTCAGTTAACTTTACGTTGATCGGAAATAATTCGGCAACGGTTTCAGACCCAACTTTAACAACAACAACCATTATATAGCGCCTATAACCTCCCATAGGCGTGTCACAGCGATAGTCTGAGACACAAACTAAACACATTTCACAGACCCACATAAGGAGAAATTAGGGCAGGTGAGAGGTGGGTTTTAAGGAGCGTCTTGAAGGAGGAGAGAGAGGTAGAGAGGCGGAGAGGTTTAGGGAGGGAGTTCCAGAGCTTGGGGCCCAGGCAACAGAAGGCACGGCCACCGATGGTGGAGCGATTATAATCAGGGATACTCAGGGGGGCAGAATTAGAGGAGTGCAGACATCTCGGGGGGTTGTGGGGCTGGAGGGGATTACAGAGATAGGGAGGGGGCGAGGGCCATGGAGGGATTTGTAAACAAGGATGAGAATTTTGAAATCGAGGCGTTGCTTAACCGGGAGCCAGTGTAGGTCAGTGAGCACAGGGGGTGATGGGTGAGTGGGACTGGGTGCGAGTTAGGACACGGGGCAGCGAGCACAGGGGGTGATGGGTGAGCGGGACTGGGTGCGAGTTAGGACACGGGGCAGCGAGCACAGGGGGTGATGGGTGAGCGGGACTCGGTGCGAGTTAGGACACGGGGCAGCGAGCACAGGGGGTGATGGGTGAGCGGGACTGGGTGCGAGTTAGGACACGGGGCAGCGAGCACAGGGGGTGATGGGTGAGCGGGACTCGGTGCGAGTTAGGACACGGGGCAGGGAGCACAGGGGGTGATGGGTGAGCGGGACTGGGTGCGAGTTAGGACACGGGGCAGCGAGCACAGGGGGTGATGGGTGAGCGGGACTGGGTGCGAGTTAGGACACGGGGCAGTGAGCACAGGGGGGTGATGGGTGAGCGGGACTGGGTGTGAGTTAGGACACGGGGCAGTGAGCACAGCGGGTGATGGGTGAGTGGGACTGGGTGCGAGTTAGGACATGGGGCAGCCAAGTTTTGGATCACCTCTAGTTTACGTAGGGGAGAATGTGAGAGGCCAGCCAGGAGTGCGTTGGAATAGTCACGTCTAGAGGTAACAAAGGATTGGATGAGGGTTTCAGTAGCGGATGAGCTGAGGCAGGGGGCGGAGACGGGCGATGTTACAGAGGTGGAAATAGGCGATCTTAGTTATGCTGGGGATATGTGGCCGAAAGCTTATTTTAGGGTCAAATATGACGGCTAGGTTGTGAACAGTCTGTTTCAGATCGGAGTTGGGGAGAGGGATGGAGTCAGTGGAGCTATTGGGATTGGTGACCAAAACCTGGTCAAAGAGGTAGGTTTTAAGGGGCGTCTTCAAGGATGAAAGAGTCAGTTGGTTTCGGGAGGGAGTTCCAGATCTTGGGGGCTGCACAGCTGAAGGCCCGGCCACCGATGGTGGGACACTGACCATTCACCCTCTGGGACCTGGCGTCACATTCATCCCTCACAGAGGGGATGAAAGGTCTCATTTCTGTTGGGGGGATTGGGTGAGGGTCAGTGGGTCACACACTGAGTGTTTGATGGGACAGTGTAGAGGGAGCTTTACTCTGTATCTAACCCCGTGCTGTACCCGCCCTGGGAGTGTTTGATGGGACAGTGTAGAGGGAGCTTTACTCTATATCTAACCCCCTGTACCTGCCCTGGGAGTGTTTGATGGGACAGTGCAGAGGGAGCTTTACTCTGTATCTAACCCCGTGCTGTACCTGCCCTGGGAGTGTTTGATGGGACAGTGTCGAGGGAGCTTTACTCTGTATCTAACCCCGTGCTGTACCTGCCCTGGGAGTGTTTGATGGGACAGTGTAGAGGGAGCTTTACTCTGTATCTAACCCCGTGCTGTACCTGCCCTGGGAGTGTTTGATGGGACAGTGTCGAGGGAGCTTTACTCTGTATCTAACCCCGTGCTGTACCTGCCCTGGGAGTGTTTGATGGGACAGTGTAGAGGGAGCTTTACTCTGTATCTAACCCCCTGTACCTGCCCTGGGAGTGTTTGATGGGACAGTGTCGAGGGAACTTTACTCTGTATCTAACCCATGCTGTACCTGCCCTGGGAGTGTTTGATGGGACAGTGTAGAGGGAGCTTTACTCTGTATCTAACCCCCTGTACCTGCCCTGGGAGTGTTTGATGGGACAGTGTAGAGGGAGCTTTACTCTGTATCTAACCCCGTGCTGTACCTGCCCTGGGAGTGTTTGATGGGACAGTGTAGAGGGAGCTTTACTCTGTATCTAACCCCCTGTACCTGCCCTGGGAGTGTTTGATGGGACAGTGTAGAGGGAGCTTTACTCTGTATCTAACCCCCTGTACCTGCCCTGGGAGTGTTTGATGGGACAGTGTAGAGGGAGCTTTACTCTGTATCTAACCTCGTGCTGTACCTGCCCTGGGAGTGTTTGATGGGACAGTGTAGAGGAAGCTTTACTCTGTATCTAACCCCGTGCTGTATCTGCCCTGGGAGTGTTTGATGGGACAGTGTAGAGGGAGCTTCACTCTGTATCTAATCCCAGGCTGTACCTGCTCTGGGAATGTTTGATGGGACAGTGTAGAGGGAGCTTTACTCTGTATCTAACCCCCTGTACCTGCCCTGGGAGTGTTTGATGGGACAGTGTAGAGGGAGCTTTACTCTGTATCTAACCCGCTGTACCTGCCCTGGGAGTGTTTGATGGGACAGTGTAGAGGGAGCTTTACTCTGTATCTAACCCCCTGTACCTGCCCTGGGAGTGTTTGATGGGACAGTGTAGAGGGAGCTTTACTCTGTATCTAACCCCCTGTACCTGCCCTGGGAGTGTGATGCTGACCCTGGATAGTGTTGGGATGTGGGGGGGTGGTTGGAGGGGAGGGGGTGGCTCTGTCTCCGTTAACGGGCCGCGCTCTCTCTGCACAGGCTTGGGCCACGTTCAAGGGAAAGTACAAGGAGGGGGACAAGGTGGACCCAGCGACCTGGAAGACCCGGCTGCGGTGCGCGCTGAACAAGAGCTGTGAGTTTGAGGAGGTTCCCCAGCGCTCCCAGCTGGACATCTCCGAACCCTACAAAGTCTACAAGATCGTGGACGACAACACGGCGAAACGTGAGCAGCTCTCTGACTGCTGGTGTGGAGGGAGGAGGGGGTGGGGGGGGGGGTGGCGAGGGATGGAGGGGGGCAGCGAGAGAAGGGGGAGTGGGCGAGGGAGGGAGGGGGGTGAGGGGGCGCGAGGGGGAATGTGAGGGATGGGGGGAGCGAAGGAGGGAGGAGCAAGGGAAGGGGGAGTGGGCGAGGGAGGGAGGGAGAGTGGGGGCGGGGCGAGGGAGGGAGGAGCGAGGGAAGGGGGAGTGAGGCGAGGGAGGGAGGGAGAGTGGGGGCGGGGCGAGGGAGGGAGGAGCGAGGGAAGGGGGAGTGAGGCGAGGGAGGGAGGGAGAGCGGGGGCGGGGCGAGGGGGAATGCGAGGGAGGAGCGAGGGAAGGGGGAGTGGGGCGAGGGAGGGAGGGGATGAGGGGCGGCGAGGGGGAATGCGAGGGAGGGAGGAGCGAGGGAAGGGGGAGTGGGCGAGGGAGGGAGAGAGAGTGGGGGCGGGGCGAGGGGGAATGCGAGGGAGGGAGGAGCGAGGGAAGGGGGAGTGGGGCGAGGGAGGGAGGGGATGAGGGGCGGCGAGGGGGAATGCGAGGGAGGGAGGAGCGAGGGAAGGGGGAGTGGGGCGAGGGAGGGAGGGGATGAGGGGCGGCGAGGGGGAATGCGAGGGAGGGTGGTGAGGGAGGCAGCGAGGGGGAATGCGAGGGAGGGAGGAGCGAGGGAGGGGGGAGTGGGGCGAGGGAGGGAGGGAGAGTGGGGGCGGGGCGAGGGGGAATGTGAGGGAGGGGGGGAGCGAGGGAGGGGGCGAGCGGGGGTGAGCGAGGGAGGGAGGGGAGGAGTTGGCGAGGGGGGGGTTTCCTGGCGAGACGATGTACCCGGTCTAACGTGTGTTTAATGGACCCCATTCACAGGGAAATTGTCCTCCAGCCTCGACCTGGGCTCAGTGAAGGTCAATCGCAACGAGACGGTGAGGCAACTCAAATCAGCGACCGACTCGCCCACACCGGAGGAGGTGAGGGGGGCCACGGGGAGAGGGGGAGGGGGGAGCGCGGGGGAGGGAGGGGGAGGGGTGAGCGCATTGGGGGAGGGGGAGGGAGGAGCGCGGAGGGGGGGAGGGGGGAGCGAGGGGGAGGGGAGGTGTGCGGTGGGGGGAGGGGGAGGGGTGAGCACGTGGCGGAGGGGAGGGGAGGGGGAGCGCGGTGGGGGAGGGGGAGCGCGGTGGGGGAGGGGGAGGGAGGAACGCGGGGGGGAGGGGGAGGGGGGAGCTCATGGCGGAGGGGAGGGGAGGGGGAGCGCGGTGGGGGAGGGGGAGGGGAGGGGGGAGCGCGGTGGGGGAGGGGGAGGGAGGAACGCGGGGGGGAGGGGGAGGGGGGAGCTCATGGCGGAGGGGAGGGGAGGGAGGAACGCGGGGGGGAGGGGGAGGGGGGAGCTCATGGCGGAGGGGAGGGGAGGGGGAGCGCGGTGGGGGAGGGGGAGGGGAGGGGGGAGCGCGGTGGGGGAGGGGAGGGGGAGCGCGGGGGGGAGGGGAGGGGGAGCGAGGGGGGGAGGGGGAGCGCGGGGGGGAGGGGAGGGGGAGCGCGGTGGGGGAGGGGAGGGGGGAGCGCGTGGCGGGGGGGGGGGGGTCCGGGGGGAGGAGGAGGAGGGGAGGTGTGCGGGGGAGGGGTTGTGGGTTGTCCACTCCAGGAGGAGGGGAGGGGAGGAATGCGGTGGGGGGGAGGGGAGGAGTGCGAGGGGGAGGGGGAGGGAGGAACGCGGGGGGGGAGATGGGGAAGTGTGCGGGGGGGAGTGGGAGGGGGAGCACGGTGGGGGGAGGGGGAGGGAGGAACGCCGGGGGGGGAGGAGGGGAGGTGTGCGGAGGGATGAGGGGGAGGGGAGGTGTGCGGGGGGTGGGGAGGAGTGCGGGGGGGAGGGGGAGGGGAGGTGTGCGGGGGGGGAGGGGGAGGGGGGAGCGCGGTGGGGGGGAGGAGGGGAGGTGTGCGGAGGGATGAGGGGGAGGGGAGGGAAGGTGTGCGGGGGGGGAGGGGAGGGGAGGTGTGCGGGGGGGAGGGGAAGGGGAGGGGAGGTGTGCGGGGGGGAGAGGAGTGCGGGGGGGAGGGGAAGGGGAGGGGAGGTGTGCGGGGGGGAGGGGGAGGGGAGGTGTGCGGGGGAGGGGCTGTGTGTTGTCCACTCGAGGAGGAGGGGGAGGGGGGAGTGCGGTGGGGGGAGGAGGGGAGGTGTGCGGGGTGGGGGAGGGAGAGGGGAGGAGTGCGGGGGAGGGGCTGTGTGTTGTCCACTCGAGGAGGAGGGGGAGGGGAGGAGGCGAACTGCGGGCACGTTTCGAGCCGAGGCGAGGAGTGGGGAATCTGTGGGACACAGGATGCTGAGGGGGCCGAGTGGGTAGTGGGCCTCCCCAGTGCCTGTACCCGCAGCAAGGCAGAGACTAACTCCCCCCCCACCCCTCGCTCCCCTTGTTTCCCAGCAGGAATTGAGAGGCAGCCCTGCTCCAGACTCCCAGCAGGCCGAGAGCGACAGCAGCTCCGATCCCAGTTCGGGCTCCGAGATGTCCGTGCAGGAGGAAGATTCCGGAGAAAGCACCTCGCTGGAGTGGAGCGCGACCCCCGCCGTAGAAGGTACAGCCCAGGGGGCCACGGCCCCTCCTCCCGACAGCGCGTTCAGGCCGGAAAGGCCCAGGGCGCCCCCACCCCGGGAAAGGCCCCGGGACCGCCCCCCCTCACCAGTAACAGGGCCCAAGGTCACCGCCGGCAACAGCCAATGGGAGTGGCGGTGGTCTCGCTTTTGAATCGTGTCTGAACGTGGCTCCCACCCGGGTCTACTAGGCCCCAGGGTAGCCTCGGCCCCGCCCAGGTTCGCCTAAGCCCCACACAGGGTTGTCGAGGCCCCAGGGGTGACTCGGCCCCGCCCAGAGTCATCCATGCCCCGCTCACGGTCGTCTAGGCCCAGCCCAGGGTCACAAAGGCCCGCTCAAGTCGCCTAGGCCCCGCCCAGGGTCGTCTAGGCCCCACACAGGGTCGCCTAAGACCCAGGATCATCCAGGTCCCACCCAGGGCCACCTAGGCCCCGCCCAGGGTCGTCTAGGTCCCGCCCAGGGTCGTCTAGGCCCCGCCCAGGGTCACAAAGACCCACTTGGGTCGCTAGACCCTGCCCGGGGTCGTCTGGGCCCCCCCAGGGTCGTCTAGGCCCCGCCCAGGGTCGTCTAGGCCCCGCCCAGGGTCACAAAGACCCACTTGGGTCGCTAGACCCTGCCCGGGGTCGTCTGGGCCCCACCCAGGGTCGTCTAGGCCCCGCCCAGGGTCGTCTAGGCCCCGCCCAGGGTCACAAAGACCCACTTGGGTCGCTAGACCCTGCCCGGGGTCGTCTGGGCCCCCCAGGGTCGTCTAGGCCCCGCCCAGGGTCGTCTAGGCCCCGCCCAGGGTCACAAAGACCCACTTGGGTCGCTAGACCCTGCCCAGGGTCGTCTAGGCCCCGCCCAGGGTCACAAAGACCCACTTGGGTCGCTAGACCCTGCCCGGGGTCGTCTAGGTCCCGCCCAGGGTCGTGTAGGTCCCGCCCAGGGTCACAAAGACCCACTCGGGTCGCTAGACCCTGCCCGGGGTCGTCTAGGTCCCGCCCAGGGTCGTGTAGGTCCCGCCCAGGGTCACAAAGACCCACTCGGGTCGCTAGACCCCGCCCAAGATAATCTAGGCCCCGCACGGGGTCGTCTCGGCCCCATCCAGGGATGCAAAGGCCCACTCGGGTCGTCTAGGCCCCGCCCAGGGCAGAGTAGTTCTCGATCAGTGTTGCCTAGGCCCCACCAGGATCATGTTTCTCAATGGGACACATATATGCCTTACTAATTTAAAAGGGACACAATTTGTTTTGGTTCTGAAATCCCACTTTCAGGACAGGACTGGGGAGCAGGTGGATGTAACGTATTTGCTTCCTGGGTTCTTGGCTTAAGAATCCATAGCGACACGTTGCTATTAAGAACTAGTTTGTTTATTAACAAAGGTTTAACAATCACACGACACATTACCGGTTCATCCACCGGGCTCACAACCACCTGCCCCATCGTGGATCCCCCGAACCCAACTGGCTGGGGTTTTATTGAGTCTTGTGAACATCACGTGACTGGCTAAGCCCCTCCCACTCAACAGCTCTACAACTATTTCAAGTCGAACTTTAAACCAAGTGCTCCCCTTTTGGCAAGGGCACGAGAACCCACAAATTTCCAAATACAACTTTAACAGAAACTTAAAATCAAATTAGAGTTCTGTTGCCGGGGGTGATGATGCACTCCAGTCCCTCCGGTGCCCACCTCTGGCGGAAGGCCGCGAGCGTACCGGTGGACACCGCGTGCTCCATCTCCAGGGACACCCCGGCCCGGATGTAACCGCGGAAGAGAGGCAGGCGGTCGGGGCTGAACGGCCCCCTCGACCGCCCGCTGCCTGGACCGGCTGATGGCCCCCTTGGCCGTGCCCAGGAGCAGGCCCCTACGAGGAGGCCCTCGGACCTGCCCGCTCCCCTCCGCACAGGGTGCCCGAAGATCAGGAGCGTGGGACTGAAGTGCAAACCAGAATTTCAGGAGCAGCCCCTTCAGACAATGGAACAGGGGCTGCCACCTCGCACATACAACATACACGTGGAACACGGACTCCTCCAGACCGCAGAGATTGCAGGCGGCCTGGGAGCCCGTGATCCGACTTAAAAACCGATTGCACGGGACTGCTCCGTGCAATACCCCCCCAGGCCAAGTCCCCATTAAATAGAGGGAGGGACTCCCGCGTAGAGTGCACTCCATCGGGTAAAGATCACTGTACCTGGCCTTCTCCCATTCCAAGTCCTAACCAGGCCGGACTCTGTTTAGCTTCGAAGAGCGGATGAGAGTGGCCGTTTTCAGACTTGCATGGCTGCAGCCTCGACAACAGCTGCACAAACCAGGGAGCGTACATAACAAGTGCATACATTACACACGCGGGGGTTGCTGACTGAAGCCTTGTCCAGGATTGCTGGGCAGTGGTTACCTCCGTCTAAATCTACCCCTTTCTTTCCCCGCTCACAGTGGAGAATAATTGCACGAATGACGTCACGCTCCTGATGTTACCGAGCCTCCCGGAGACAGGTAATTCATCGTAGGCAGTCCCTCGGAGTCGAGGAAGACTTGCTCCCACTCTAACAGTGAGTCCTCAGGTGGCTGAACGGTCCAATACAGGAACCACAGTCCCTGTCACAGGTGGGACAGACAGTGGTTGAGGGAAGGGGAGGGTGGGACTGGTTTGCCGCACGCTCCTTCCGCTGCCTGCGCTTGCTTTCTGCCTGCTCTCGGCGACGAGACTCGAGGTGCTCAGCGCCCCTCCCGGATGCACTTCCTCCACTTAGGGCAGACTGGTCTTTGGGCCCAGGGACTCCCAGGTGTCGGTGGGGATGTTGCACTTTAATCAGGGAGGGCTTTGAGGGTGGTCCTTTGTAACGTTTCCTCTGCCCACCCTGGGGCTCGCTTGCCGTGTAGGAGTTCCGAGTAGAGCGCTTGCTTTGGGGAGCCTCGTGTCGGGGGCATGTGGACAATGTGGGCCTGCCCAGCGGAGCTGGTCGAGTGTCTGTGGTCAGTGCTTCGATGCTGGGGATGTTGGGCCTGGTCGAGGACGCTAACGTTGGTGCGTCTGTCCTCCCGGGGGATTTGCAGGATCTTGCGGAGACAGCGTTGGTGGTATTTCTCCAGCGATTTGAGGTGTCTACTGTACATGGTCCACGTCTCTGAGGCATACAGGAGGGCGGGTATCACTACAGCCCTGTAGACCATGAGCCTGGTGGTAGATTTGAGGTAACATGTAACTAATATCCTGGCGTCCGCGTTTTCCTCTCCCTCCTTGAAAGAGTCCCGGGGAGGGGAACAGAGACGTGTGGCCTTTGTCGGTGCCATGCTGAGATGTTTGAGCGATAAGGGAGTGAAGGGTTATGGGGAGCGGGCGGGGAAGTGGAGCTGAGTCCATGATCGGATCAGTTTGCACATTTCCTCGCATTCTTGGCCCACCGCTTGCAATGTGACCACAAGCAGATGACGCATACAACATGTGGAACGTGAATCACCGTCTAACCTCTGTTTCTGATTTCAAAACTCAGTCCTCGATTACACAATGAGAGTAAATAGCAGCAGATTTTGAAATCTGACACTCAGAGTTCCCAGTTAATCGCACTGTGCCGTTTCAATGCTGTGCTTAAATCGTTCCCTCTGCTCCATTACTTTATAGTCAATTTAATAAGAACATAAGATCCAGGAGCAGGAGTCGGCCATTCGGCCCCTCGAGCCCGCTCCGCCATTCAATAAGATCACGGCTGACCTTCGACCTCGGGTCCACTTCCCTGCACTGTCCCCATATCCCTCGATTCCCTCAATATCCAAAAATCTATCGATCTCGGCCTTGAATATACTCAAAGACTGAGCCTCCACAGCCCTCTGGGGCAGAGAATTCCAAAGGCACACCACTCCCTTCAGGATCTTGTCCATTTCAATGAGACCAACTCCAGAGAGAATAGGCCTGGTCTGCTCAGTGTAAAGATATACTTGCCTCGGAGGGAGTTCAACGCATGTTATCGAGACTGATTCCTAGGCCTTGAGCACACTGGGCCGATATTCTCTGGAGTTTAGAAGAATGAGAGGTGATCTCATTGAAACATACAGAATCCTTACAGGGCTTGACAGGGTAGATGCAGGGAGGGTGTTTCCCCCCCCCGGGGCTGGAGAGTCTAGAACCAGGGGTCACACAGTCTCAGAATAAGGGCTCGGCCATTTAGGACTGAGATGAGGAGAAACTTCTTCACTCAGAGGGGGGTGAATCTTTGGAACTCTCTGCCCCAGAGGGCTGAGGAGGCTCAGGGCTAGAACCTCCACTTTTTTTGCCTGCTTAACGCCCACTGAATGCCCATTTAACCGCTGAAATGACGTATAACTCCCAGATAGCGTCCATTTTGGCCACAAAATGGGAACTGACGGGCTTTTTGTAGGAGACTTGTCGGCGAGCGTTATTTTCCCGATGGGCTTAACGGCGAGAAAAAATATTACCCACTTTTTTTCCGGCGGAATCAGCAGAACGGGTGAATTCAACGGCCATAATATCACCCGCCGTCACTTTCCGCACGGAATTAGCGCCGAGATTCAATATTAACGCCCGCCCACTGTTTTTTGTCGGAAAGAGCATATTTACCCAGACTAGCGGCCATGGAGATCGCCCAGTGTCAATTTCACCACCTCGCACACACACATATCGCCCACAATATCGCCCGCCCAAAAAAAAAACGCCCACAAAAACGTGGAACTAACCGGAACAAATCACAGCGTTACGGACGCCATGTTCTAGATCACATGTCGCGTCCTTTAAAAGGCCGCTGTGCTTCAACCTCGGGGGGAGTTCGGATATACTCTGCAGGATGTTGGAGTTGATGTGAACATCTCTACAGACATCTTGACCACACTGTGACCCATTGGAATTGAACATTCCTTGTTTGTGAGCAGAGGAACAGAGAGCTACTGCAATGGGGCCTGTCCTTTCTCACCCTCGCTTTGGTGACCAAATACATGCAGGAGACGCGACATCGCCGAAGGAACGCACCACTGCACCATGTGCCCAATGTAAGACGTGACAGACAGACGTTACACCCCCCCCGCAAGTACAAGGAGAAACATTCTTACCTCGACTTGCCTGACACCACCTGCCTTCGGAGACTGCGCTTCCACAAAGGGGTTATGCCAGCTGATAAGGGGAGATCTGCAGCCTGCCAGCACCGTCGGGACTGCACTGTCCCTCGAGGTCACAGTCACCGCGGCACTGTCGTTCTACGCCTCGGGTTCTTTTCAGGCCACAGCTGGCGACATTTGCGGACTTTCCCAGCATGCCACACATCGCTGCATTAGACAGGTCACTGAAGCCCTGTACGCTCCGCAGGAGGGACTGGATCAGCTTCCCTATGGCCAGGGAGGCACGGAGTGAGAGGACTCCAGGATTCTCCAGAATTGCGACCTCCCCCAAGGTGCAGGGAGCAATAGACTGTGCGCACACCGCGAGGCGGGCACCTTTTCGGGATGCTGAGGTTTTGAGGAACCGCAAGGGATTCCACTCCCTGAATGTCCAACTCGTGTCGACCACCAGCAAATTATACTGGCAGTGAACGCTCAATTTCCGGGCAGCATCCATGATGCTCATGTCCTGCGTGAGAGCACTGTATCTGGCTTGTTTAACAGTCAGCCACAAGGTCAATGCTGGATGCTTGGGGACAAAGGATACGGCCTCGCCACCTGACTGATGACACCCCCCTGCGTGACACCCACACCGAGGCCGAGAGGCGATACAACGAGAGCCACAGAGCCACTCGCAATATCGCGGAGAAAACCATTGGAGTGCTGAAGCAACGCTTTAGATGCCTGGACCACTCGGGAGGCGAGC
This sequence comes from Pristiophorus japonicus, assembly GCF_044704955.1. Taxonomy (NCBI): domain Eukaryota; kingdom Metazoa; phylum Chordata; class Chondrichthyes; family Pristiophoridae; genus Pristiophorus; species Pristiophorus japonicus. Next base: position 673,525 of record NC_091999.1, on the reverse strand, counting down.
TCCAATACCACCCTGAGCGGGTAGCTCAGTTCGTGGTGGTGTGCTCCACGCTGCACAACTTGGCTATCAGGAGGGGACAAGAGTTGCCTGAAGAGTCTGACAGTCCACCTCCCCAGAGAGAGGAAGAGGAGGACGAGGAGGCGGATGCTGACAGCGGCCCAGACAATCAGGCTGACGCTGAAGCCATGCCCCCGCCCCCCCTGTAGACCGCATGGAAAGGGCCCGGGGTGGCATGATAGCTGCAAGAGCCTTACGTCAGGAGCTCATCAATGAGCGCTTTGCCTGAAAGAACGTTGGTGTTATTTCCAAGGCTGACACACTGCTGGGTGTGCAGGTCATACGTCAATGGTAGGCACCACCTTGGTGATAGTTAAAGTTTACGTTGATTGACGTTAAGTGTGATTATACCCTTTGATGTTAAGGATTCATCGGTGTAATGGTGAAGCCAACTGAGCCAATGTGCTGCAAGGTTTTGTTAAATAAAAAACATTTAGACCGAACATTAGTCTGAAATCATCAGTATTTCTGTACAAACCAACCCCCCACTCCCCTACCCCACCCCGCCTCACGCTTCCCCTCCTGACTCCAAGCCGCCTGGCCGAGGAGGTCCTCAGGCGATGCTTCAATGCGGGGGGGGGGGGGGGGGGGGGGGGGGGCGCGGGGGGGGGAGGCGGGGGTGGGGGATGATGGCCGAACCGCTGCTTGGACGGATACGGGAGAGGACGGTCCCGAGGTGGGAACGTGCTCCGAGCCAGAAGCAAGATGTTGCTGCTGGCTCTCGTGTGTGGTGGGCAATGGGGGTGCGACACCTTGGGGTGCAGTGCCGCGCTCCGGGGACCACTGGGAGCCCTCTGCCACCAGCGTTCCTGGCTACCAGCTCCAGGGACCTCCTCCGTCCCTTCCACGTTACATCTTATTTGTTGGACAAAAACTGGGTGCCAACTCTGATCTTGGTGCTGAGTGGGCTTCTTGCTGCCGGTGAATCTCCCTCGTGCCTCCCACAACAGCCAGACAAGCCCACACCACAGCCACACACGCCTTCAGTGCCTCTGAGCTCCCTCTCTCTCTCTCTCTGTCTCCTCTTCCGCGCATGTCACGGTGACCCTTGACCTCCTGAATCGCGGGAATCGAGCGTTGCCGTGCCGTTGCTGTGGACGGCCACACTTCACGGCCGATGGTCGGAATAATTTAACGCCAACGCCCATTTGATATCGCTCGATGTAACGCCCATTCTCAAAAATGTAAACGAGGTGGTTTGAGAACGGGCGAGAAGCCGGCGGTCAGAAAACCCTTTTTTTACCGCCCATGCCGGAAATAACGCCAATTTCTGGGCGATAAGCACAAAAGTGGAGGTTCGAGCCCTCGGTCTTTGAGTATATTCAAGGCTGAGATCGATAGATTTTTTGATATTATCATCAGAGGCAGTCCCTCGGAGTCGAGGAAGACTTGCTCCCCACTCTAACAGTGAGTCCTCAGGTGGCTGAACAGCCCAATACAGGAACCACAGTCTCTGTCACAGGTGGGACAGACAGTGGTTGAGGGAAGGGGAGGGTGGGACAGGTTTGCCGCACGCTCCTTCCGCTGCCTGCGCTTGCTTTCTGCACGCTCTCGGCGACGAGACTCGAGGTGCTCAGCGCCCTCCCGGATGCACTTCCTCCACTTAGGGCGGACTGGTCTTTGGGCCCAGGGACTCCCAGGTGTCGGTGGGGATGTTGCACTTTATCAGGGAGGCTTTGAGGGTGGTCCCTTGTAACGTTTCCTCTGCCCACCTGGGGCTCGCTTGCCGTGTGGGAGTTCTGAGTAGAGCGCTTGCTTTGGGAGTCTCGTGTCGGGGGCATGTGGACAATGTGATTAAGGGAATCGAGGGATATGGGGACAGTGCAGGAAAGTGGAGTTGAGGTCGGAGATCAGCCGTGATCGTATTGAATGGCGGAGCAGGCTCGAGGGGCCGAATGGCCGACTCCTGCTCCTAATTCTTGTGTTCTTATTAAACCACTCGAAGTGAGAACAGAGCATTAGTGCAGATGAGTCCTGATTGGCCAGAGTTTAACAACAAAAACTTGTATTTATATAGTGCCTTTGACTCAGCGAAACATCCCAAGGGTGCTTCACAGGTGCGTTATCAAACACAATTTGACACCGAGCTGCGAAAGGAGATATTAGGGCAGGTGACCAAAAGCTTGGTCAGTGAGGTTAGGTTTTCAGGAGCATCCTAAAGGAGGAGAGAGAGGTCGAGAGGCGGAGAAGTTTAGGGAGGGAGTTCCAGAGCTTGGGGCTCAGGCAACAGAAGGCACGACCACCGATGGTGGAGCGATTATAATCAGGGATGGTCAGGAGGGCAGAATTAGAGGAGTGCAGACATCTCGGGGGGTTGTGGGGCTGGAGGAGATTACAGAGATAGGGAGGGGCGAGGGCCATGGAGGGATTTGTAAACCAGGATGAGAATTTTGAAATCGAGGCGTTGCTTAACCGGGAGCCAATGTAGGTCAGTGAGCACAGGGGGTGATGGGTGAGTGGGACTGGGTGTGAGTTAGGACACGGGGCAGTGAGCACAGGGGGTGATGGGTGAGCGGGACTCGGTGTGAGTTAGGACACGGGGCAGTGAGCACAGGGGGTGATGGGTGAGTGGGACTGGGTGTGAGTTAGGACACGGGGCAGTGAGCACAGGGGGTGATGGGTGAGTGGGACTCGGTGTGAGTTAGGACACGGGGCAGTGAGCACAGGGGGTGATGGGTGAGCGGGACTCAGTGTGAGTTAGGACACGGGGCAGTGAGCACAGGGGGTGATGGGTGAGTGGGACTCGGTGCGAGTTAGGATACGGGGCAGTGAGCACAGGGGGTGATGGGTGAGCGGGACTCGGTGTGAGTTAGGACACGGGGCAGTGAGCACAGGGGGTGATGGGTGAGTGGGACTGGGTGTGAGTTAGGACACGGGGCAGTGAGCACAGGGGGTGATGGGTGAGCGGGACTCAGTGTGAGTTAGGACACGGGGCAGTGAGCACAGGGGGTGATGGGTGAGTGGGACTCGGTGCGAGTTAGGACACGGGGCAGTGAGCACAGGGGGTGATGGGTGAGTGGGACTCGGTGCGAGTTAGGACACGGGGCAGTGAGGACAGGGGGTGATGGGTGAGTGGGACTGGGTGTGAGTTAGGACACGGGGCAGTGAGCACAGGGGGTGATGGGTGAGTGGGACTGGGTGTGAGTTAGGACACGGGGCAGTGAGCACAGGGGGTGATGGGTGAGTGGGACTGGGTGTGAGTTAGGACACGGGGCAGTGAGCACAGGGGGTGATGGGTGAGCGGGACTCGGTGTGAGTTAGGACACGGGGCAGTGAGCACAGGGGGTGATGGGTGAGCGGGACTTGGTGTGAGTTAGGACACGGGGTCAGTGAGCACAGGGGGTGATGGGTGAGCGGGACTTGGTGCGAGTTCGGACACGGGGGCAGTGAGCACAGCGGGTGATGGGTGAGTGGGACTGGGTGTGAGTTAGGACACGGGGCAGTGAGCACAGGGGGTGATGGGTGAGTGGGACTGGGTGTGAGTTAGGACACGGGGCAGTGAGCACAGGGGGTGATGGGTGAGCGGGACTTGGTGCGAGTTAGGACACGGGGCAGTGAGCACAGGGGGTGATGGGTGAGCGGGACTCGGTGCGAGTTAGGACACGGGGCAGTGAGCACAGGGGGTGATGGGTGAGTGGGACTCGGTGCGAGTTAGGACACGGGGCAGTGAGCACAGGGGGTGATGGGTGAGTGGGACTCGGTGCGAGTTAGGACACGGGGCAGCCGAGTTTTAGATCACCTCTAGTTTACGTGGGGTAGAATGTGGGAGGCCAGCCAGGAGTGCGTTGGGATAGTGAAATCTGGAGGTAACAAAGGCATGGGCGAGGGTTTCAGCAGATGAACTGAGGCAGGGGGTGGAGGCGGGCGATGGTACGGAGGATTAGTTATGCTGCGGATTCAATTGTAACTGTCAAACGAGAATTGGATAACTACGCGAAGGGGAAATATATGCAGGTATAGGGGGAGGAGCAGAGGAATCGGATAGCTCTTTCTGAGAGGCCTCGCCTTGTCACACAGGCCTATCGAAATTCAAAAGAACAATTCTTTATGGAGCCAGTGTGTCTCTGGCCAACGTCCCAGTGGCTCAGTGGGCTGCACCCTCGCCTCGGAGTCAGAAGGTCGTGGGTTCAAGTCCCACTCCAGGGTCTCGAGCACATAAATCCAGGCTGACACTCCCAGTGCAGTGCTGAGGGAGCGCCGCACTGTCGGAGGGGCAGTACTGAGGGAGTGCCGCACTGTCGGAGGGGCAGTACTGAGGGAGTGCCGCACTGTCGGAGGGGCAGTACTGAGGGAGTGCCGCACTGTCGGAGGGGCAGTACTGAGGGAGTGCCGCACTGTCGGAGGGGCAGTACTGAGGGAGTGCCGCACTGTCGGAGGGGCAGTACTGAGGGAGTGCTGCACTGTCGGAGGGGCAGTACTGAGGGAGTGCCGCACTGTCGGAGGAGACTTCTTCCGGATGAGACGTTAAACCGAGGGCCCGTCTGCTCTCTCGGGTTGACGTCAAAGATCCCAAAAGAGCAGGGGGAGTTATCCCCGGGGTCCTGGGGCCAATATTTATCCCTCAATCAACATAACAAAAAAACAGATGATCTGGGTCATTATCACATTGCAGTGTGTGGGAGCTTGCTGTGCGCAAATTGGCGTTTCCCACATTACAACAGTGGCTGCACTCCAAAAGTACTTCATTGGCTGTAAAGCGCCTTGAGACGTCCGATGGTCGTGAAAGGCGCTATCTAAATGCAAGTTGTTCTTTCTCCCCTAGACCCCAATGCGATGTGCATCTCCTTCCACTACGGGGGGGTGGAGGTGAGCCGGACAGTGACACGACACGGCTGTAAGATCTCGTCAGCACCACCCCCGTCCCGTGGAGAGACCTCCTTCGGCGTGCAGACCATGGAGAAGCTGTGCTTCCCCCCGACAGACAGCGTGGGGGTCCCGGAGAAGCGCCAGGCCACCGAGGAGCTACTGACCTTCCTGGAGCGCGGTGTGATGCTGGACAGCAACGCCAACGGCATCTTCGTGCAGCGCCTGTGTCAGGGTCGTGTCTTCTGGAGCGGCCCCTGCTCCCCCCTCCCCGACCGCACCAACAAGCTGGAGCGCGAGAAAGTGGCCAAGCTCTTCGACCGCGCCAAGTTCGAGCGGGGTAACTACCTGTCGGGGGCGCGAGGGGGGGGGCGACGGATCCGCAACTCGCCAAACCGCGCAGAGGGGGAGGGGGCGATCGCCCGGGAAACGGGGGAATGTCACGATGGAAGTGTGGGGGGAGAAAGTATGGTAACAGGAAAGTGGGTGAGAGTGAGTGTGAGTGAGAGTGTGTGGTGTATGTGTGAGTGTGAGTGTGTGGTGTATGTGTGAGTGAGAGTGTGTGCGAGTGAGAGTGTGGTGTATGTGTGAGTGTGAGTGTGTGGTGTATGTGTGAGTGTGTGGTGTATGTGTGAGTGAGAGTGTGTGGTGTATGTGTGAGTGAGAGTGTGTGCGAGTGAGAGTGTGTGGTGTATGTGTGAGTGAGAGTGTGTGCGAGTGAGAGTGTGTGGTGTATGTGTGAGTGTGAGTGTGTGGTGTATGTGTGAGTGTGTGGTGTATGTGTGAGTGAGAGTGTGTGGTGTATGTGTGAGTGAGAGTGTGTGCGAGTGAGAGTGTGTGGTGTATGTGTGAGTGAGAGTGTGTGGTGTATGTGTGAGTGAGAGTGTGTGCGAGTGAGAGTGTGTGGCGTATGTGTGTGTGTGAGTGTGTGGTGTATGTGTGAGTGTGTGGTGTATGTGTGAGTGTGTGGTGTATGTGTGAGTGAGAGTGTGTGGTGTATGTGTGAGTGTGTGGTGTATGTGTGAGTGTGTGGTGTATGTGTGAGTGAGAGTGTGTGGTGTATGTGTGAGTGTGTGGTGTATGTGTGAGTGAGAGTGTGTGTGAGTGTGAGTGTGTGGTGTATGTGTGAGTGTGAGTGTGTGGTGTATGTGTGAGTGAGAGTGTGTGCGAGTGAGAGTGTGTGGTGTATGTGTGAGTGTGAGTGTGTGGTGTATGTGTGAGTGTGTGGTGTATGTGTGAGTGAGAGTGTGTGGTGTATGTGTGAGTGAGAGTGTGTGCGAGTGAGAGTGTGTGGTGTATGTGTGAGTGTGAGTGTGTGGTGTATGTGTGAGTGTGTGGTGTATGTGTGAGTGAGAGTGTGTGGTGTATGTGTGAGTGAGAGTGTGTGCGAGTGAGAGTGTGTGGCGTATGTGTGTGTGTGAGTGTGTGGTGTATGTGTGAGTGAGAGTGTGTGCGAGTGAGAGTGTGTGGTGTATGTGTGAGTGTGAGTGTGTGGTGTATGTGTGAGTGTGTGGTGTATGTGTGAGTGAGAGTGTGTGCGAGTGAGAGTGTGTGGTGTATGTGTGAGTGTGTAGTGTATGTGTGAGTGTGAGTGTGAGTGTGTGGTGTATGTGTGAGTGTGAGTGTGTGGTGTATGTGTGAGTGAGAGTGTATGCGAGTGAGAGTGTGTGGTGTATGTGTGAGTGTGAGTGTGTGGTGTATGTGTGAATGAGAGTGTGTGGTGTATGTGTGAGTGAGAGTGTGTGCGAGTGAGAGTGTGTGGTGTATGTGTGAGTGTGAGTGTGTGGTGTATGTGTGAGTGTGAGTGTGTGGTGTATGTGTGAGAGAGTGTGTGGTGTATGTGTGAGTGTTGTGAGAGAGTGTGTGGTGTATGTGTGAGTGTGAGTGTGTGGCGTATGTGTGAGTGTGAGTGTGTGGTGTATGTGTGAGAGAGTGTGTGGTGTATGTGTGAGTGTGAGTGTGTGGCGTATGTGTGAGTGTGAGTGTGTGGTGTATGTGTGAGTGAGAGTGTGTGCGAGTGAGAGTGTGTGGTGTATGTGTGAGTGTGAGTGTGTGGTGTATGTGTGAGTGAGAGTGTGTGTGAGTGAGAGTGTGTGGTGTATGTGTGAGTGAGAGTGTGTGCGAGTGAGAGTGTGTGGTGTATGTGTGAGTGTGAGTGTGTGGTGTATGTGTGAGTGTGAGTGTGTGGTGTATGTGTGAGTGAGAGTGTGTGGTGTATGTGTGAGTGAGAGTGTGCGAGTGAGAGTGTGTGGTGTATGTGTGAGTGAGAGTGTGTGTGAGTGTGTGGTGTATGTGTGAGTGTGAGTGTGTGGTGTATGTGTGAGTGAGAGTGTGCAAGTGAGAGTGTGTGGTGTATGTGTGAGTGTGTGTGAGTGAGAGTGTGTGGTGTATGTGTGAGTGTGTGGTGTATGTGTGAGTGAGAGTGTGTGTGAGTGAGAGTGTGAGTGTGTGAGTGAGAGTATGTATGTGTGAGAGAGTGTGTGTATGTGTTTGTGAGTGTGTGTGTGAGTGAGAGTATGTGTGTTTGTGTGTGAGTGTGAGTGTGTGTATGAGTGAGAGTGTGTGTGTGTGAGTATGTGTGAGTGAGAGTGTGAGTGTGTGTGTATATGAGTGAGAGTGTGCGTGCGTGTGTGTGTGTGAGTATGTGTGAGTGAGAGTGTGTGTGTGTATGTGTGTGAGTGAGAGTGTGTGTATGTATGAGTGAGAGCGTGTGTGTGTGTGAGTATGTGTGTGTGTGTGAGTGAGAGTATGTGTGTGTGTGAGTGAGTGTGTGTGTGTGAGTGTGTGTGTGTGTGAGTATGTGTGAGTGAGAGTGTGAGTGAGTGTGTGTGTGAGAGTGTGTATGTGTGAGTGAGAGTGTGTGTGTGTGAGTGAGAGTGTGTGAGTATGTGTGAGTGAGAGTGTGAGTATGTGTGAGTGTGTGTGTATGAGTGAGTGTGTGTATGTGTGAGTGAGTATGTGTGAGTGTGTGTGTGTGTGTGAGTGAGTGTGTGTATGTGTGAGTGAGAGTGTATGTGTGTGTGTGTGAGTGTGTGTGTATGTGAGAGTGTGCGTATGTGTGAGTGTGTGTGTGTGTGTGAGTAAGTATGTGTGAGTGTGTAAGTATGTGTGAGTGAGTGTGTGTGTGTGAGTGTGTGTGTGTGAGTGTGTGTGTGTGAGTGAGAGTGTGTGTGAGTATGTGTGAGTAAGAGTGTGTATCTGAGTGAGAGTGTGTGTGTGTGTGTATGTGTGAGTGTGTGTGTGTGAGTATGTGTGAGTGAGAGTGTGTGTGTGTGTGTGTGTGAGTGAGTGTGTGTGTGTGTATGTCTGAGTGAGAGTGTGTGTGTGAGTGTGTGTGTGAGTGTGTGTGTGTGAGTGAGAGTGTGTGTGAGTATGTGTATGTGAGTGTGAGTGTGTGTGTGTGTGTATGTGTGAGTGAGAGTGTGTGTGTGTGTGTGAGAGTATGTGTGAGTGAGAGTGTGAGTGAGTGTGTGTGTGTGAATATGTGTGGGTGTGTGAGTGAGAGTGGGGGTGTGTGTGATCTCCAGACTTGACTATTCCTGGCCGGCCTCCCACATTCTACCCGACGTAAACTAGAGGTGATCCAAAACTCGGCTGCCCCCGTGTCCTAACTCGCACCGAGTCCCGCTCACCCATCACCCCCTGTGCTCACTGCCCCGTGTCCTAACTCACACCGAGTCCCGCTCACCCATCACCCCCTGTGCTCACTGCCCCGTGTCCTAACTCACACCCAGTCCCGCTCACCCATCACCCCCTGTGCTCACTGCCCCGTGTCCTAACTCACACCCAGTCCCGCTCACACATCACCCCCTGTGCTCACTGCCCCGTTTCCTAACTCACACCGAGTCACACTCACGCATCACCCGCTGTGTTCACTGCCCCGTGTCCTAACTCACACCCAGTCCCGCTCACCCATCACCCCCTGTGCTCACTGCCCCGTGTCCTAACTCGCACCGAGTCCCACTCACCAATCACCCCCTGTGCTCCCTGCCCCGTGTCCGAACTCGCACCCAGTCCCGCTAACCCATCACCCCCTGTGCTCACTGCCCTGTGTCCTAACTCACACCCAGTCCCACTCACCCATCACCCCCTGTGCTCACTGCCCTGTGTCCTAACTCACATCCAGTCCCACTCACCCATCATCCCCTGTGCTCACTGACCCGTGTCCTAACTCGCACCGAGTCCCGCTCACCCATCACCCCCTGTGCTCACTGCCCCGTGTCCTAACTCGCACCCAGTCCCACTCACCCATCACCCCCTGTGCTCGCTGCCCCGTGTCCTAACTCACACCAAGTCCCGCTCACCCATCACCCCCTGTGCTCGCTGCCCCGTGTCCTAACTCGCACCAAGTCCCGCTCACCCATCACCCCCTGTGCTCACTGCCCCGTGTCCTAACTCCCACCCAGTCCCACTCACCCATCACCCCCTGTGCTCACTGCCCCGTGTCCTAACTCGCACCCAGTCCCACTCACCCATCACCCCCTGTGCTCACTGCCCCGTGTCCTAACTCCCACCAAGTCCCACTCACCCATCACCCCCTGTGCTCGCTGCCCCGTCCTAACTCGCACCCAGTCCCACTCACCCATCACCCCCTGTGCTCGCTGCCCCGTGTCCTAACTCGCACCCAGTCCCACTCACCCATCACCCCCTGTGCTCACTGCCCCGTATCCTAACTCGCACCCAGTCCCACTCACCCATCACCCCCTGTGCTCACTGCCCCGTGTCCTAACTCGCACCCAGTCCCACTCACCCATCACCCCCTGTGCTCACTGCCCCGTGTCCTAACTCGCACCCAGTCCCACTCACCCATCACCCCCTGTGCTCACTGACCCGTGTCCTAACTCACACCGAGTCCCACTCACCCATCACCCCCTGTGCTCGCTGCCCCGTGTCCTAACTCGCGCCAAGTCCCGCTCACCCATCACCCCCTGTGCTCACTGCCCCGTGTCCTAACTCGCACCGAGTCCCACTCACCCATCACCCCCTGTGCTCACTGCCCCGTGTCCTAACTCGCACCGAGTCCCACTCACCCATCACCCCCTGTGCTCACTGACCCCGTGTCCTAACTCCCACCAAGTCCCACTCACCCATCACCCCCTGTGCTCACTGCCCCGTGTCCTAACTCGCACCGAGTCCCACTCACCCATCACCCCCTGTGCTCACTGCCCCATGTCCTAACTCGCACCGAGTCCCGCTCACCCATCACCCCCTGTGCTCACTGCCCCGTGTCCTAACTCACACCGAGTCCCGCTCACCCATCAGCCCCTGTGCTCACTGCCCCATGTCCTAACTCGCACCGAGTCCCACTCACCCATCACCCCCTGTGCTCACTGCCTCGTGTCCTAACTCGCACCGGGTCCCACTCACCCATCACCCCCTGTGCTCACTGCCCCGTGTCCTAACTCACACCGAGTCCCACTCACCCATCACCCCCTGTGCTCACTGCCTCGTGTCCTAACTCGCACCGAGTCCCGCTCACCCATCGCCCCCTGTGCTCACTGCCCCGTGTCCTAACTCGCACCCAGTCCCACTCACCCATCACCCCCTGTGCTCGCTGCCCCGTGTCCTAACTCACACCAAGTCCCACTCACCCATCACCCCCTGTGCTCGCTGCCCCGTGTCCTAACTCACACCCAGTCCCACTCACCCATCACCCCCTGTGCTCACTGCCCCGTGTCCTAACTTGCACCGAGTCCCACTCACCCATCACCCCCTGTGCTCACTGCCCCGTGTCCTAACTCACATCCAGTCCCACTCACCCATCACCCCCTGTGCTCACTGACCCGTGTCCTAACTCGCACCGAGTCCCGCTCACCCATCACCCCCTGTGCTCACTGCCCCGTGTCCTAACTCGCACCGAGTCCCGCTCACCCATCACCCGCTGTGCTCGCTGTCCCGTGTCCTAACTCGCACAGAGTCTCGCTCACCCATCACCCGCTGTGCTCACTGTCCCGTGTCCTAACTCACACCCAGTCCCACTCACCCATCACCCCCTGTGCTCACTGCCCCGTGTCCTAACTCACACCAAGTCCCGCTCACCCATCACCCCCTGTGCTCGCTGCCCCGTGTCCTAACTCGCACCAAGTCCCGCTCACCCATCACCCCCTGTGCTCACTGCCCCGTGTCCTAACTCACACTAAGTCCCGCTCACCCATCACCCCCTGTGCTCACTGCCCCGTGTCCTAACTCCCACCAAGTCACACTCACCCATCACCCCCTGTGCTCACTGCCCCGTGTCCTAACTCCCACCAAGTCCCACTCACCCATCACCCCCTGTGCTCACTGCCCCGTGTCCTAACTCCCACCAAGTCCCACTCACCCATCACCCACTGTGCTCGCTGCCCCGTCCTAACTCGCACCCAGTCCCACTCACCCATCACCCCCTGTGCTCGCTGCCCCGTGTCCTAACTCCCACCAAGTCCCACTCACCCATCACCCCCTGTGCTCACTGCCCCGTGTCCTAACTCGCACCCAGTCCCACTCACCCATCACCCCCTGTGCTCACTGCCCCGTGTCCTAACTCGCACCCAGTCCCACTCACCCATCACCCCCTGTGCTCACTGCCCCGTGTCCTAACTCGCACCCAGTCCCACTCACCCATCACCCCCTGTGCTCACTGCCCCGTGTCCTAACTCACACCGAGTCCCACTCACCCATCACCCCCTGTGCTCGCTGCCCCGTGTCCTAACTCGCGCCAAGTCCCGCTCACCCATCACCCCCTGTGCTCACTGCCCCGTGTCCTAACTCGCACCGAGTCCCACTCACCCATCACCCCCTGTGCTCAATGCCCCGTGTCCTAACTCGCACCGAGTCCCACTCACCCATCACCCCCTGTGCTCACTGACCCCGTGTCCTAACTCCCACCAAGTCCCACTCACCCATCACCCCCTGTGCTCACTGCCCCGTGTCCTAACTCGCACCAAGTCCCACTCACCCATCACCCCCTGTGCTCACTGACCCGTGTCCTAACTCACACCGAGTCCCACTCACCCATCACCCCCTGTGCTCGCTGCCCCGTGTCCTAACTCGCACCAAGTCCCACTCACCCATCACCCCCTGTGCTCACTGACCCGTGTCCTAACTCACACCGAGTCCCACTCACCCATCACCCCCTGTGCTCACTGCCCCGTGTCCTAACTCGCGCCAAGTCCCGCTCACCCATCACCCCCTGTGCTCACTGCCCCGTGTCCTAACTCGCACCGAGTCCCACTCACCCATCACCCCCTGTGCTCACTGCCCCGTGTCCTAACTCACACGAAGTCCCACTCACCCATCACCCCCTGTGCTCACTGCCCCGTGTCCTAACTCGCACCAAGTCCCACTCACCCATCACCCCCTGTGCTCACTGCCCCGTGTCCTAACTCGCACCAAGTCCCACTCACCCATCACCCCCTGTGCTCACTGCCCCGTGTCCTAACTCTCACCCAGTCCCGCTCACCCATCACCCCCTGTGCTCACTGCCCCGTGTCCTAACTCGCACCAAGTCCCACTCACCCATCACCCCCTGTGCTCACTGCCCTACACTGGCTCCCGGTTAAGCAACGCCTCGATTTCAAAATTCTCATCCTCGTGTTCAAATCCCTCCATGGCCCTCGCCCCTCCCTATCTCTGTAATCTCCTGCAGCCCCACAACCCCCCGAGATGTCTGCGCCCCTCTAATTCTGCCCCCCTGACCATCCCTGATTATAATCTGGGCTCCACGCTCTGGGACTCCCTCCCTAAACCTCTCCACCTCTCGACCTCTCTCTCCTCCTTCAAGACGCTCCTTAAAACCCACCTCTCTGACTTGGTCACCTGCCCTAATTTCTCCTTGAGTGGATCAGTGTCAAATTTTTACCTCACAATACTCCTGTGAGGGAGTTTGGGACATTTCACTACGTTAAAGGCGCTCTATAAATACAGGTTGTTGTTGTGGTTGTGTGTGTGAGTGTCCGGGGGAGCGGAGGGTATGATGCGGGAGCAGGAAGGAGCGAGGCTAACGTCGGATGTAACTCCCTCACAGAGCTGCAGCTGTACCAGGCGGAGTGTGGGGACCAGCCCCAGTACCAGGTCACCTTGTGTTTCGGTGAGGAGCTAACGGCAACTGACTCGACGGCTGAGAAACTCATCACCGTCCAGGGAGGAACTTGGCCCTCCCCCACACCCCCTCCCCCACACCCCCTCCCCCACACCCCCTCCCCCACACCCCCTCCCCCACAACCCCTCCCCCCACAACCCCTCCCCTCCCCCACACCCCCTCCCCCACCCTACACCCCCTCCCCCACCCTACACCCCCTCCCCCACACCCCCTCCACATACCCCTCCCCCCACAACCCCTCCCCTCCCCCACACCCCCTCCCCCACCCTACACCTCCTCCCCCACCCTACACCCCCTCCCCACACCCCCTCCCCCACAACCCCTCCCCCCACAACCCCTCCCCTCCCCCACACCCCCTCCCCCACCCTACACCTCCTCCCCACCCTACACCCCCTCCCCCACACCCCCTCCCCCCACAACCCCTCCCCTCCCCCACACCCCCTCCCCCACAACCCCTCCCCTCCCCCACACCCCCTCCCCCACACCCCCTCCCCCCACAACCCCTCCCCTCCCCCACACCCCCTCCCCCACCCTACACCCCCTCCCCCACACCCCCTCCCCCACCCTACACCCCCTCCCCCACCCTACACCCCTTCCCCCACACCCCCTCCACATACCCCTCCCCCCATACCCCCTCCCCCACATCCCCTCCCCATACCCCTCCCCCCATACCCCCTCCCCCACACCCCCTCCCCCATACCCCTCCCCCCATACCCCCTCCCCCACACCCCCTCCCCCACACCCCCTCCCCCATACCCCTCCCCCCACACCCCCTCCCCCACACACCCTCCCCCATACCCCTCCCCCCACACCCCCTCCCTCACCCCCCTCCCCCACACCCCCTCCCCCACACCCCTCCCCCCACACCCCCTCCCCCCACACCCACTCCCCCACACCCCTCCCCCCACACCCCCTCCCTCACACCCCCTCCCCCCACACCCACTCCCCCACACCCCTCCCCCCACACCCCTCCCCCCACACCCACTCCCCCACACCCCTCCCCCCACACCCCCTCCCTCACACCCCCTCCCCCACACCCCCCTCCCCCCACACCCACTCCCCCACACCCCTGCCCCCACACCCCCTCCCCCCACACCCACTCCCCCACACCCCTCCCCCCATACCCCCTCCCCCACACACCCTCCCCCATACCCCTCCCCCCACACCCCCTCCCCCACACCCCCTCCCCCACACCCACTCCCCCACACCCCTCCCCCCACACCCCCTCCCCCACCCCTCCCCCTCCCCCCACACCCCTCCCCCTTCCCCCACACCCCTCCCCCCACACCCCCTCCCCACCCCCTCCCCCCACACCCCCTCCCCCACCCCCTCCCCCCACACCCCTCCCCCTTCCCCCACACCCCTCCCCCCACACCCACTCCCCCACACCCCTCCCCCCACACCCCCTCCCCCACCCCCTCCCCCCATACCCCTCCCCCACACCCACTCCCCCACACCCCTCCCCCCACACCCCCTCCCCTCCCCCTCCCCCCACACCCCTCCCCCCACCTCCCCTCCCCCTCCCCCCACACCCCTCCCCCTTCCCCCACACCCCTCCCACCACACCCCTCCCCTCCCCTACACCCCCTCCCCCCACAACCCCTCCCACACCCCCTCCCCCACCCTACACCCCCTCCTCCTCCCACACCCCCTCCCCCCACAACTCCTCCCCACCCTACACCCCCTCCCCCTTCCCCCACACCCCCTCCCCCCACACCCCTCCCACTCCCCCCACACCCCTCCCCCCACACTCCCTCCCCCACCCTACACCCCCTCCCCCTCCCCCCACTCCCCCTCCCACACCCCGTCCCCCACCCTACACCACCTCCTCCTCCCACACCCCCTCCCCCCACAACCCCTCCCCACCCTACACCCCCTCCCCCTCCTCCCACACCCCTCCCCCCACAACCCCTCCCCACCCTACACCCCCTCCCACTCCCCCCACAACCCCTCCCCCTCCCACACCCCCTCCCACCACACCCCTCCCACCCTACACCCCCTCCCCCACAACCCCTCCCCCACACCCCCTCCCTACCCTACACCTCTTCCCCATCCTTCACCCCCTCCCCCTCCCACACCCCGTCCCCCACCCTACACCATCTCCTCCTCCCACACCCCTCCCCCCACAACCCCTCCCTACCCTACACCCCCTCCCCCTCCCCCCACAACCCCTCCCCCCACAACCCCTCCCCACCCTACCCCCCTCCCCCTCCTCCCACACCCCTCCCCCCACAACCCCTCCCCACCCTACACCCCCTCCCCCTCCCCCCACAACCCCTCCCCCTCCCACACCCCCTCCCACCACACCCCTCCCCACCCTACACCCCCTCCCCCACAACCCCTCCCCCACACCCCCTCCCCACCCTACACCTCTTCCCCATCCTTCACCCCCTCCCCCTCCCCCCACAACCCCTCCCCATCCCACACCCCGTCCCCCACCCTACACCACCTCCTCCTCCCACACCCCTCCCCCCACAACCCCTCCCTACCCTACACCCCCTCCCCCTCCTCCCACACCCCTCCCCCCACAACCCCTCCCCACCCTACACCCCCTCCCCCTCCTCCCACACCCCTCCCCCCACAACCCCTCCCCACCCTACACCCCCTCCCCCTCCCCCCACAACCCCTCCCCCTCCCACACCCCCTCCCACCACACCCCTCCCCACCCTACACCCCCTCCCCCACAACCCCTCCCCCACACCCCCTCCCCACCCTACACCCCCTCTCCCTCCCCCACACCCCCTCCCCCTACACCCTCTCCCCACCCTACACCTCTTCCCCATCCTTCACCCCCTCCCCCTCCCCCACACCCCCTCCCCCCACACCCCTCCCCCTTCCCCCACACCCCTCCCCCCACACCCCTCCCCTCCCCTACACCCCCTCCCCACCCTACACCCCCTCCCCCTTCCCCCACACCCCTCCCCCCACACCCCTCCCCTCCCCTACACCCCCTCCCCCACCCCCTCCCCCACCCTACACCCCCTCCTCCTCCCACACCCCCTCCCCCCACAACTCCTGCCCACCCTACACCCCCTCCCCCTTCCCCCACACCCCCTCCCCCCACACCCCTCCCACTCCCCCCACACCCCTCCCCCCACACTCCCTCCCCCACTCTACATCCCCTCCCCCTCCCCCCACAACCCCTCCCCCTCCCACACCCCGTCCCCCACCCTACACCACCTCCTCCTCCCACACCCCCTCCCCCCACAACCCCTCCCCACCCTACACCCCCTCCCCCTCCTCCCACACCCCCTCCCACCACACCCCTCCCCACCCTACACCCCCTCCCCCACAACCCCTCCCCCACACCCCCTCCCCACCCTACCACCCCCTCTCCCTCCCCCACACCCCCTCCCCCTACACCCCCTCCCCACCCTACACCTCTTCCCCATCCTTCACCCCCTCCCCCTCCCCCACACCTCCTCCCCCCACAACCCCTCCCCCACCCTACACCCCCTCCCCACCCTACACCCCCTCTCCACCCCTACACCCCCTCTCCCTCCCCCCACACCCCCTCCTCCCTACACCCCCCCCCTACACCCCCTCCCCACCCTACACCTCTTCCCCACCCTACACCCACACCCCCTCCCCCACCCTACACCCGCTCCCCCGTCCCACACCCCCTCCCCCTCCCCTCCCCCACAAACCATACCCCCTCCCCTCCCCCACAGCCCATACCCCCTCCCACACACCCACCCCCTCCCCTCCCCCCACAACCCATACCCCCTCCCCCACACACCCACCCCCTCCCCTCCCCCACACCCCACCCTTACATCCCACCCCTCGCCACACCTCATAATGACGCGCCTTGGCTCAATGTTGACTGACTCCAAATCGGACCCCTCTCCCCGGGATTATTAATGGTCCCTTCCACCCGACCTCAGGCCATTCTCCTCGCGCCATTGGTTCTCCAGGCTGTGATGTCATGGGCTCGGGGTGAACCATGTGAACAAGAGGGGAGCTGCATCAACCCCGCGGTGGGTGAGGAGAAGGTCTGGCCAACAAGGTCTCCCTATTGGGAGACAAAATGGCCAGGTCCACCTCCCTCGCCACCATCTCCCACCCCACCCATCCCGGTGGTACCTTGACGCAGAGACCACTAACAAGCACGCGCTACAAGGACGGTGCTGTGTGACCATGACGCATGAGCGTTTATTGTCCGTAGGCCAGGAGTTGCATTACATCAGTGATACACTTCCCCCAGTGCCTCAGTCTACACGTCAGCACGGTACTGAGGCACACAGAGAACAGGAAGATCCCAGGGATCCATCGCGCCCCCACTCCCCGGGCCCGTGTTGCTCGGGGTGACTCCTGCCGGGAAACCTGCGACTCTGACTCGGCTGTGATGCCTCCCCATGCCGGAATGCCCTGTCGGCCATCCGGGCTGACGGGCGAGGAGGGAGGGCCACCAACAATTTTATTGGCAAAGGATTAACGCTCACACGACACGTTACCAGTCCATCCACCGGGCTCACAACCAGCTGCCCCATCGTGGATTCCCCCGAACCCAACTGGCTGGGGTTTTATTGAGCGGCGTGGACATCACGTGACTGTCGAAGCCCCTCCCACCGCAACAGCTCTACAAACCTGCGAGCATGCTCACCGGTGCATACATCACACTGCCCCCTAATTGCCCGGACACCCCATTGGCTCTGCCGAGGGAACCAATGAGATTCTCCGAGGGAAAAGGAGACGAGAGAGGGGAAAACAGCCGCATCGCACCGTAATTTGGCTTCCGATCCAGTCGGGGGGAGCAAGGGGTCAGTGTCCATGGAATGGGTGCGAAGTGTTATCTGCTCACTGTCCCATCAAACACTCCCAGAGCGCTGTGCATCTCAGTGGATGTGGAAAGGATAGTCCTCTTGTCCCTCCAACACCGACACCCCCCCCTACCCCAGGGTCACACAGCTCACTCCAGACAACCCCTCTTGCACAGGGTAGATGCAGGGAGGGTGTTTCCCCCCCCCCGGGGCTGGGGAGTCTAGAACCAGGGGTCACACAGTCTCAGGATAAGGGCTCGGCCATTTAGGACTGAGATGAGGAGAAACTTCTTCACTCAGAGGGGGGTGAATCTTTGGAATTCTCTGCCCCAGAGGGCTGTGGAGGCTCAGTCTTTGAGTATATCCAAGGCCGAGATCGGTAGTTTTTTGGAAATTAAGAGAATCGAGGGATATGGGGACAGTGCAGGAAAGTGGGGTTGAGGCCGGAGATCAGCCGTGATCTTATTGAATGGCGGAGCAGGCTCGAGGGGCCGAATGGCCGACTCCTGCTCCTAGTTCTTATGTTATGTTCTTACAGGCGGTACAGACGGGACTCTGTCCCGTGGCCAGATCAGGTGGGCAGTATCCTCGCACTGTTGTGATTCCCGCCCCCACCGTCCCCTTGTCCTCCCAGAATCCCCCTCGGTGACCCCTCCCATGACCTTCCGCCCTCCCCCCCCCCCCCCCCCTACCCCCTTGACCTTCTCGTTTTCTCCCCATTGTCCAGATCCACCAAGTCGCCGCCAAGCAGCTGCTGGACCGGGAGCTGGACATCCGGACCTCCTTCCTCCTCCTCAACGACAATTTCAGCGATCGCTTCACCAACGCCATCCGGGAGGTCACCTCCAGCCTGTACGGCATCTCGTAACCGGGAGGAGGACCGCACGGCCCGGACCCCCCAACCCCATCCCCGGTCCCTCGCCAAGGACGCCGCTTCCCGCAGTAGAATGGCGGGCCGACGGGTGGGGGGGGGGGGGGGTGGGGGAACCCAAAATGTAATCGTGTTCGAAAATCTTCAAGATGGCCGACATCCTGCCCTGCCCTGCCCCCATCACCTTCGTAAATAGGCCCGTCGCCGTGACGACAGGGGAGTTTCTTCATCGCCGTGGAAACTGCGGTGGGACGGAAACGATGTTTTTCAATTGTTTAGCCACCCCCTCAGCTTGTAGGCATGACCTTTCACCCCGAGGAGGGGGTGGGTGCGGGGGGCGATCCGGGTGCCCTCGCCCAGAACCGAACGTGGTTCTCCAGATGGGGCCTAACCAGAGGTGTGTGCAGCTGAAGCATCACCTCCACCCCCTGCATATCCCAGCCCTTGACTTAGAGGCCAACGTTTCATTGGCCGGTGTAATTATTTGTTGTACCTGTGGGCTAGCTTTCTGTGACTGGATCTTCACACCCACATCCGACGTTTAACAATAACTTACTGACGGCTCGCTGTGAGTCCTGTCCCTGCGGCTCAGTGCTCTGTGTCACTGCGCCAACTTCGAGAACATTCCCTCTCTTAGTTTTCTTAACCCCCCTCGCCATGGCTCTCGCACAACCAGAGCCCCACCCATCCCTTCCATCGCTCCCCCTCTCCCATCCCTCTCTCCATCTCTCTCCTCTCCCTCTCTCCCTCCCTCCTTCCCTCCCTCCCTCTGTCTCTCTCCCTCCCTCCGTCTCTCTCCCTCCCTTCATCTCTCTCCCTCCCTCCATCTCTCTCCCTCTCTCCATCTCTCTCCTGTCCCTCTCTCCATCTCTCTCCCTCCCTCCGTCTCTCTCCATCTCTCCCCCTCTCCCATCCCTCTCTCCATCTCTCTCCTGTCCCTCTCTCCATCTCTCTCCCTCCCTCCATCTCCCTCCTTCCTTCCCTCCCTCTCTCTCCCTCTCTCCATCTCTCTCCCTCTCTCTATCTCTCTCCCTCCCTCCATCTCTCGCCCTCCTTCCCTCCTTCCGTCTCTCTCCCTCCGTCTCTCTCTCTCCCTCCGTCTCTCTCCCTCCATCTCTCTCCTTCCTTCCATCTGTCTCCCTCCCTCTCTCTCATCCCCCTCTCCCTCCCTCCATCCATCTCTCTGCCTACTTTCCTCCCTCCCTCCATCTCTCTCCTTCTCCCTCCCTCTCTCTCCCTCTCCCTCCCTCCATCTCTCTCCCTCCATCTCTCTCTCTCCCTCCATCTCTCTCCCTCCATCTCTCTCCCTTCCCCTCTCTCCGTCCCTCCATCTCGCTTCCTCTCCCTCCGTCCCTCCCTCTCGCCCCCTCTCCCAGGCCCCTGGCTCTTGCAGAATCTGACCACCCATCCTCTGCCCCTCCCTCCCTCCCTCTATCTCTGCCTCCTCCTTGCTCCTTCCTCACAGAACCTGACTCAGTCCTCCCCTTCCCTCCTCCTCCTCCCCCACTCCCAGTCTCGCTGGGATTGGCCCCTGACCCTTGACCCATACCCTTTGTCCTTTGGGCCTAGCCCTGCTACAGGCCTGGGCCCTCCCCTGGAGTTCCTGCCCTCCTCCGGGTCGATTGAGACACCCTCTGTGAAGCGGGTCTCGGGGGGGATAGGGTGTATGAGGACCAAGTGTCCTTGGGGATGAATATAATGTGAATGAAACGGTCTGTGTTTTCAAACCTGTCAAGAATTTCCTCATAAAATATTAAAGGACTTTTCAATCTTTATCTCGTGCCTATTTATTTTGTTGTCTTCCTCTCCCAAAGGCCCTGACTGCCCGTGGGGAGGGGTACGGGATCCACGGGCCCTGACTGCTCCTGGTAGCCCACCCCTCACTGAGTGAGCCACAATGGGCATCACAGCCCAGAGTGAACCGGCCCTTCCTCTCACCTCCCTCATAGAAACATAGAAAATAGGTGCAGGAGTAGGCCATTCGGCCCTTCGAGCCTGCACCACCATTCAGTAAGATCATGGCTGATCATTCCCTCAGTACCCCTTTCCTGCTTTCTCTCCATACCCCTTGATCCCTTTAGCCTTAAGGGCCATATCTAACTCCCGCTTGAATATATCCAATGAACTGGCCTCAACAACTCTCTGCGGCAGGGAATTCCACAGGTTAACAACTCTCTGAGTGAAGAAGTTTCTCCTCATCTCGGTCCTAAATGGCCGACCCCTTATCCTAAGACTGTGTCCCCTGGTTCTGGACTTCCCCAACATCGGGAACATTCTTCCTGCATCGAACCTGTCCAGTCCCGTCAGAATTTTATACATTTCTATGAGATCCCCTCTCATCCTTCTAAACTCCAATGAATAAAGGCCCAGTCGATCCAGATTGCCGCTGCAGGGCCCAAATGGCTCGCAGGCACTGTGATTGCCAAAGAAGGGAATAGGATTCTGGTTGTTAAACTTACCAATGGACAAATCTGCCGCAAACATGTGGAACAAACTAAAAGGAGGTTCAGCAACCCCATAGAAGAAGCAGAGGAAGAACACGATGTAGAGTTCACTCCACCACAGGTGACCAAACACCGGAACCAAGTGGAGGAGAGCCCAGTCACTGTGGGCAGTCCGGACAGGCCTGAGGCACCGCAAACAGCAGACACTCAGGCCAGCGCCCAACATCCGGAGCCCCAACTCAGGCGCTCTACAAGGGAGCGTAAACCACCAGAGAGACTCAACCTGTGATCCCAATAAGACTTTGGGGGGGGAGGTGATGTCATGTATTCAACTGTCATTGTAACCCATGTATAATCTGACCTAAGTTGCACACCGTGAGAACACTGACCACAAGGGGGCGAAATTGTGGGAGACACTCCTAACCTGGACTTTCCGGTATAAAAGGGGAAGCTCCACCCACCTTCATCACTTGAGGTCTTGGTAATAAAGGTAACTGGTCACAGAGTGACCTTCTCTCAAGTATGGGCCTCGTGTACATTTATACTGTATAGTAAGGACATATTATTGGCGACGAGAAACTGGGATTTAAACCACGCGAGCATGGCCACTAGCAGCACAGAAGAGAGGTACTGTGTTGGTGATGATTGGGACGACTTTATTGAGAGATTACAGCAAAGTTTCGTCACTAAGGAATGGTTGGGACAGGATTCGGCCGACAAACGCAGGGCTCATCTCCTGACGGTTTGTGGATCCAGGACGTACTCCCTGATGAAGGACCTTCTAGCACCAGAGAAGCCGGCGGACAAGACGTTCGAAGAGCTCAGTAAGTTGATCGGGGAACACTTTAAACCGGCGAGCAGCATGCACATGGCGAGACACCGGTTTTACACACACCGGCGGTGAGAAGGGCAAAGCGTTCCAGACTTCGTGGCAGACCTCCGGCGACTGGTGAGCCTATGTAAGTTCCCAGATGCATGCAGAGCGGAGATGCTGCGAGACTTTTTTATTGAGGGCATCGGGCACACTGGGTTTTCAGGAAACTGATTGAGACCAAAGACTTGACCTTGGAAGCGGCGGCTCTGATAGCCCAGACATTTATCTCAGGGGAGGAAGAGACCAGAATGATGTATGACAAAAATCTTGGCTCAAATGCGGCAAACGACCAGGGAGTCAACATTGTTATCGTGGCACACAGTTCTCCAGGTAAACAGGGGCAATCGGACATGCCCGAACATGTAGGTGAACCCAAAGGGGGAATTCAACAGAGACAATGGCTAGCTGAACGGCAATTTATGCCATCGCAATGGACAATGCGGCCAGTAATGGGGCCATCAACACCTGTCAATGATGCGTTTAAGAACAGTTACAGAGACAGTCAGAGATGATCGACTGGTAATGGACCTTTTGTTTGGGGCCTCCAGCTCATGCTGGAGGTGTGGAGGCAAACACCCAGCTAGAGTTTGCAGGTATCAGCAATATACCTGCAGAAACTGCAACGTCAGCGGTCACTTGGCGTGTATGTGCAGGAAGCCTGCAGCCAGGTTGATGTACGAGGAGGATGGGCCCGATGTAAGCCCTACGAGGCCAAATGGACACTGGGGGAAATCGCTGGAAGCTGAAGTTCAGCGAGTTCATGTGGAGCACATATACAGTTCATATACCAGGACGCCACCGATAATGATGAAAGTGCTCCTCAATGGCATCCCAGTATCAATGGAGCTAGACACGGGGGCCAGCCAGTCCCTGATGAGTATTAAACAGTTCGAAAGGTTGTGGGTGTCTAAGGCCAGGAGGCCAAAATTATTGCCGATTGACGCACAGCTACGGACATATACAAAGCAGATCATTCCGGTGCTAGGCAGAACCAAGTAGTCGTGATCCACAAAGATTCGGAGATCAGGTTTGTCCCAGGGGACGGTCCCGCACTACTGGGGAGGAGTTGGCTTGCTGTCATGAACTGGAAATGGGGCGATGTCAATGCAATTTCCTCTGTGGAGCGAGTATCATGCTCACAGGTCCTGGATAAATTTGACTCATTATTTCAACCCGGCATTGGCACTTTCATGGGAGCCAAGATAGAGATTCACATAAACCCGACACCAGGCCAGTACACCACAAGGCCAGAGCGGTGCCGTACGTGATGCGGGAAAAGATAGAAGGCGAATTGGACCGCCTGCTGAGGGAAGGCATCATCTCGCCAGTCGAATTCAGTGACTGGGCGAGCCCGATCGTGCCGGTGCTCAAGGCGGATGGGTCGGTCAGGATATGTGGCGATTACAAGGCCACCATCAATCGGGTGTCACTCCAAGACCAGTACCCGCTAACGAGAGCGGAGGACCTCTTTGCGACGATATCCGGTGGCAAACTTTTTTCAAAATTGGACCTGACCTCAGCTTACATGAGCCAGGAGTTGGCGAGTGAGTCGAAGAAGCTGACCACCATCACGACACACAAGGGGTTGTTTGAGTACAACAGATGTCCGTTTGGGATTCGCTCGGCCGCCGCGATCTTCCAATGAAATATGGAAAGTCTCCTCAAGTCGATTCCAGGGACGGTGGTTTTTCAGGACGACATCCTCATCACGGGTTACGATATTGAAGAACACCTCCACAACCTGGAGGAGGTGCTACGCAGACTGGATCGGGTAGGTCTGCGACTGAAAAAGGCGAAGTGTGTCTTCTTAGCTCCAGAGGTAGAATTCCTGGGGAGGAGGGTAGGAGTAGACGGGATGAGCCCTACTGCGTCCAAAACGGAAGCGATCCAGAGAGCACCCAGACCCCGTAACACAACGGAGCTGCGTTCATTCCTGGGGCTCCTGAACTATTTTGGTAACTTTCTTCCCAAATTGAGCACGCTGCTAGAGCCGCTACACATGCTCCTACGCAAAGGTCGCGAATGGGTCTGGGGGGACAGCCAGGAAAGGGCTTTTAATAGAGCACGCAACTTGTTATGTTCCAACAATCTGTTAACGTTATACGACCCATGTAAGAAACTTGTGTTAACGTGCGATGCGTCGTCCTATGGTGTCGGGTGTGTCAATGCCAAGGGTCAGTTACTGCCGGTAGTTTATGCCTCCAGAAGTCTGTTCCAGGCAGAAAGGGGCTACGGGATGGTAGAAAAAGAAGCGCTAACATGTGTATATGCGGTAAAAAAAATGCACCAGTACCTGTTTGGCAGGAAATTTGAGCTGGAGACAGATCACAAACCCCTAACGTCCCTTTTCGCTGACAACAAGGCCATAAATGCAAATGAGTCGGCCCGCATACAGAGGTGGGCACTTACGTTAGCCGCCTATGACTACACAATTCGGCACAGACCGGGCACTGAAAACTGCGCCGATGCACTCAGCATGGCTCCCACTAGCCACCACTGAGGGGGCAGCTGAGCATGATGCTGAGATGGTCATGGCTGTTGAAGCTTTCGGAAGCAAAGGCTCACCTGTGACAGCCCGTCAGATCAAAGTCTGGACAAATAGAGACCCACTACTATCTTTAGTCAAGAAATGTGTCCTGAATGGGGACACGGCAGCCATGTACAGGGCATGCCCTGAGGAGTTTAAACCATTTCATAGGCGCAAGGATGAACTCTCGATTCAGGCCGATTGCCTACTATGGGGAAACCGAGTAGTCATGCTCCAGATGGGCAGAGAGGCGTTTATCAGAGAACTTTGCAATGAGCCTCCCGGCATTGTCACGATGAAAGGCAATTGCCAGGTCACACGTTTGGTGGCCAGGGATAGACGGAGATCTGGAACTTTGTGTTCGCAGGTGCAACACGTGTGCCCAGCTGGGCAACGCGCCCGGGGAAGCCCCCCTTAGCCCCTGACCATGGCCCGCCAAGCCTTGGTCACGCATCCATGTGGACTACGCAGGTCCTTTCATGGGAAAAATGTTTTTGATTGTAGTAGATGCCTACTCCAAATGGATCGAGTGTGACATTTTAAATTCAAGCACATCCTCTGCCACGGTAGAAAGTCTACGGGCAATGTTCGCCGCCCACGGTCTACCGGACATCTTGGTCAGCGACAATGGCCCGTGCTTCACAAGCACTGAATTCCAGGACTTCATGGCAGGCAATGGAATTAACCATGTTAGAACGGCACCGTTCAAGCCGGCCTCAAACGGCCAGGCAGAATGAGCAGTGCAGATAATCAAACAGGGGATGCTCAGATTCCAAGGGTGTTCCCTACAAAGCCGCTTATCACGCCTCATGTTGGCCAATAGATCCCGACCACACTCGCTCACAGGGGTTCCACCCGCAGAGCTACTAATGAAAAGGACGCTCAAAACCAGTTTATCCCTTATACACCCCACCATGAAAGAAATTGTTGAGAGCAGGCGTCGGTCACGATGTGACTACCATGACAGGAATGCGAGGGCGCGATGTATTGATGTCAATGACCCTGTTTTTGTCCTTAATTACGCTGCAGGGCCCAAATGGCTCGCAGGCACTGTGATTGCCAAAGAAGGGAATAGGATTCTGGTAGTTAAACTTACCAATGGACAAATCTGCTGCAAACACGTGGATCAAACAAAAAGGAGGTTCAGCAACCCCATAGAAGAAGCAGAGGAAGAACACGATGTAGAGTTTACTCCACCACAGGTGACCGGACACTGGAACCAAGTGGAGGAGAGCCCAGTCACTGTGGGCAGCCCGGACAGTCCTGAGGCACCGCAAACAGCAGACACTCAGGCCAGCGCCCAACAACCGGAGCTCCAACTCAGGCGCTCTACAAGGGAGCGTAAACCACCAGAGAGACTCAACCTGTGATCCCAATAATACTTTGGGGGGGAGGTGATATCATGTATTCAACTGTCATTGTAACCCATGTATAAACTGATCTAAGTTGCACACCGTGAGAACACTGACCACAAGGGGGCGAAATTGTGGGAGACACTCCTAACCTGGACTTTCCGGTATAAAAGGGGAAGCTCCACCCACCTTCATCACTTGAGGTCTTGGTAATAAAGGTAACTGGTCACAGAGTGACCTTCTCTCTAGTATGGGCCTCGTGTACATTTATACTGTATAGTAAGGACATATTATTGGCGACGAGAAACTCAGATTTAAACCACGCGAGCATGGCCGCTAGCAGCACAGAAGAGAGGTACTGTGTTGGTGATGATAGGGACGACTTTATTGAGAGACTACAGCAAAGTTTTGTCACTAAGGAATGGTTGGGACAGGATTCGGCTGACAAACGCAGGGCTCATCTCCTGACGGTTTGTGGATCCAGGACGTATTCCCTGATGAAGGATCTTCTAGCGCCAGAGAAGCCGGCGGACAAGACTTTTGAAGAGCTCAGTAAGTTGATCGGGGAACACTTTAAACCGGCGAGCAGCATGCACATGGCGAGACACCGGTTTTACACACACCGGCGGTGAGAAGGGCAAAGCGTTCCAGACTTCGTGGCAGACCTCCGGCGACTGGTGAGCCTATGTAAGTTCCCAGATGTATGCAGAGCGGAGATGCTGCGAGACTTTTTTATTGAGGGCATCGGGCACACTGGGTTTTCAGGAAACTGATTGAGACCAAAGACTTGACCTTGGAAGCGGCGGCTCTGATAGCCCAGACATTTATCTCAGGGGAGGAAGAGACCAGAATGATGTATGACAAAAATCTTGGCTCAAATGCGGCAAACGACCAGGGAGTCAACATTGTTATCGCGGCACACAGTTCTCCAGGTAAACAGGGGCAATCGGACATGCCCGAACATGTAGGTGAACCCAAAGGGGGAATTCAACAGAGACAATGGCTAGCTGAACGGCAATTTATGCCATCGCAATGGACAATGCGGCCAGTAATGGGGCCATCAACACCTGTCAATGATGCGTTTAAGAACAGTTACAGAGACAGTCAGAGACGATCGACTGGTAATGGACCTTTTGTTTGGGGCCTCCAGCTCATGCTGGAGGTGTGGAGGCAAACACCCAGCTAGAGTTTGCAGGTATCAGCAATATACCTGCAGAAACTGCAACGTCAGCGGTCACTTGGCGTGTATGTGCAGGAAGCCTGCAGCCAGGTTGATGTACGAGGAGGATGGGCCCGATGTAAGCCCTACGAGGCTAAATGGACACTGGGGGAAATCGCTGGAAGCTGAAGTTCAGCGAGTTCATGTGGAGCACATATACAGTTCATATACCAGGACACCACCGATAATGATGAAAGTGCTCCTCAATGGCATCCCAGTATCAATGGAGCTAGACACGGGGGCCAGCCAGTCCCTGATGAGTATTAAACAGTTCGAAAGGTTGTGGGTGTCTAAGGCCAGGAGGCCAAAATTATTGCCGATTGACGCACAGCTACGGACATACACAAAGCAGATCATTCCGGTGCTAGGCAGAACCAAGTAGTCGTGATCCACAAAGATTCGGAGATCAGGTTTGTCCCAGGGGACGGTCCCGCACTACTGGGGAGGAGTTGGCTTGCTGTCATGAACTGGAAATGGGGCGATATCAATGCAATTTCCTCTGTGGAGCGAGTATCATGCTCACAGGTCCTGGATAAATTTGACTCATTATTTCAACCCGGCATTGGCACTTTCATGGGAGCCAAGATAGAGATTCACATAAACCCGACACCAGGCCAGTACACCACAAGGCCAGAGCGGTGCCGTACGTGATGCGGGAAAAGATAGAAAGCGAATTGGACCGCCTGCTGAGGGAAGGCATCATCTCGCCAGTCGAATTCAGTGACTGGGCGAGCCCGATTGTGCCGGTGCTCAAGGCGGATGGGTCGGTCAGGATATGTGGCGATTACAAGGCCACCATCAATCGGGTGTCACTCCAAGACCAGTACCCGCTACCAAGAGCGGAGGACCTCTTTGCGACGATATCCGGTGGCAAACTTTTTTCAAAATTGGACCTGACCTCAGCTTACATGACCCAGGAGCTGGCGAGTGAGTCGAAGAAGCTGACCACCATCACGACACACAAGGGGTTGTTTGAGTACAACAGATGTCCGTTCGGGATTCGCTCGGCCGCCGCGATCTTCCAATGAAATATGGAAAGCCTCCTCAAGTCGATTCCAGGGACGGTGGTTTTTCAGGACGACATCCTCATTACGGGTTACGACACTGAAGAACACCTCCACAACCTGGAGGAGGTGCTACGCAGACTGGACAGGGTAGGGCTGCGACTGAAAAAGGCGAAGTGCGTCTTCCTAGCTCCAGAGGTAGAATTCCTGGGGATGAGGGTAGGAGCAGACGGGATCAGCCCTACTGCGTCCAAAACGGAAGCGATCCAGAGAGCACCCAGACCCCGTAACACAACGGAGCTGCGTTCATTCCTGGGGCTCCTGAACTATTTTGGTAACTTTCTTCCCAAATTGAGCACGCTGTTAGAGCCGCTACATGTGCTCCTACGCAAAGGTCGCGAATGGGTCTGGGGGGACAGCCAGGAAAGGGCTTTTAATAGAGCACGCAACTTGTTATGTTCCAACAATCTGTTAACGTTATATGACCCATGTAAGAAACTTGTGTTAACATGCGATGCGTCGTCCTATGGTGTCGGGTGTGTCAATGCCAAGGGTCAGTTACTGCCGGTAGTTTATGCCTCCAGAAGTCTGTTCCAGGCAGAAAGGGGCTACGGGATGGTAGAAAACGAAGCGCTAACATGTGTATATGCGGTAAAAAAAATGCACCAGTACCTGTTTGGCAGGAAATTTGAGCTGGAGACAGATCACAAACCCCTAACGTCCCTTTTCGCTGACAACAAGGCCATAAATGCAAATGAGTCGGCCCGCATACAGAGGTGGGCACTCACGTTAGCCGCCTATGACTACACAATTCGGCACAGACCGGGCACCGAAAACTGCGCCGATGCACTCAGCATGGCTCCCACTAGCCACCACTGAGGGGGCAGCTGAGCATGATGCTGAGATGGTCATGGCTGTTGAAGCTTTCGGAAGCAAAGGCTCACCTGTGACAGCCCGTCAGATCAAAGTCTGGACAAATAGAGACCCACTACTATCTTTAGTCAAGAAATGTGTCCTGAATGGGGACACGGCAGCCATGTACAGGGCATGCCCTGAGGAGTTTAAACCATTTCATAGGCGCAAGGATGAACTCTCGATTCAGGCCGATTGCCTACTATGGGGAAACCGAGTAGTCATGCTCCAGATGGGCAGAGAGGTGTTCATCCGAGAACTCCACAATGAGCCTCCCGGCATTGTCACGATGAAGGCAATTGCCAGGTCACACGTTTGGTGGCCAGGGATAGACGCAGATCTGGAACTTTGTGTTCGCAGGTGCAACACGTGTGCCCAGCTGGGCAACGCGCCCGGGGAAGCCCCCCTTAGCCCCTGACCATGGCCCGCCAAGCCTTGGTCACGCATCCATGTGGACTACGCAGGTCCTTTCATGGGAAAAATGTTTTTGATTGTAGTAGATGCCTACTCCAAATGGATCGAGTGTGACATTTTAAATTCAAGCACATCCTCTGCCACGGTAGAAAGTCTACGGGCAATGTTCGCCGCCCACGGTCTACCGGACATCTTGGTCAGCGACAATGGCCCGTGCTTCACAAGCACTGAATTCCAGGACTTCATGGCAGGCAATGGAATTAACCATGTTAGAACGGCACCGTTCAAGCCGGCCTCAAACGGCCAGGCAGTATGAGCAGTGCAGATAATCAAACAGGGGATGCTCAGAATCCAAGGGTGTTCCCTACAAAGCCGCTTATCACGCCTCATGTTGGCCTATACATCCCAACCACACTCGCTCACAGGCGTTCCACCCGCAGAGCTGCTAATGAAAAGGACGCTCAAAACCAGTTTATCCCTCATACACCCTACTATGAAAGAAATTGTTGAGAGCAGGCGCCGGTCACGATGTGACTACCATGACAGGAATGCGAGGGCGCGATGTATTGATGTCAATGACCCTGTTTTTGTCCTTAATTACGCTGCAGGGCCCAAATGGCTTGCAGGCACTGTGATTGCCAAAGAGGGGAATAGGATTCTGGTAGTTAAACTTACCAATGGACAAATCTGCCGCAAACATGTGGATCAAACAAAAAGGAGGTTCAGCAACCCCATAGAAGAAGCAGAGGAAGAACACGATGTAGAGTTTACTCCACCACAGGTGACCAGACACCGGAACCAAGCGGAGGAGAGCCCAGTCACTGTGGGCAGCCCGGACAGGCCTGAGGCACCACAAACAGCAGACACTCAGGCCAGCGCCCAACAACCGGAGCCCCAACTCAGGCGCTCTACAAGGGAGCGTAAACCACCAGAGAGACTTAACCTGTGACCCCAATAAGACTTTGGGGGGGAGGTGATATCATGTATTCAACTGTCATTGTAACCCATGTATAAACTGATCTAAGTTGCACACCGTGAGAACACTGACCACAAGGGGGCGAAATTGTGGGAGACACTCCTAACCTGGACTTTCCGGTATAAAAGGGGAAGCTCCACCCACCTTCATCACTTGAGGTCTTGGTAATAAAGGTAACTGGTCACAGAGTGACCTTCTCTCTAGTATGGGCCTCGTGTACATTTATACTGTATAGTAAGGACATATTATTGGCGACGAGAAACTCAGATTTAAACCACGCGAGCATGGTCACTAGCAGCACAGACGAGAGGTACTGTGTTGGTGATGATTGGGACGACTTTATTGAGAGACTACAGCAAAGTTTCGTCACTAAGGAATGGTTGGGACAGGATTCGGCCGACAAACGCAGGGCTCATCTCCTGACGGTTTGTGGATCCAGGACGTATTCCCTGATGAAGGATCTTCTAGCGCCAGAGAAGCCGGCGGACAAGACTTTTGAAGAGCTCAGTAAGTTGATCGGGGAACACTTTAAACCGGCGAGCAGCATGCACATGACGAGACACCGGTTTTACACACACCGGCGGTGAGAAGGGCAAAGCGCTCCAGACTTCGTGGCAGACCTCCGGCGACTGGTGAGCCTATGTAAGTTCCCAGATGCATGCAGAGCGGAGATGCTGCGAGACTTTTTTATTGAGGGCATCGGGCACACTGGGTTTTCAGGAAACTGATTGAGACCAAAGACTTGACCTTGGAAGCGGCGGCTCTGATAGCCCAGACATTTATCTCAGGGGAGGAAGAGACCAGAATGATGTATGACAAAAATCTTGGCTCAAATGCGGCAAACGACCAGGGAGTCAACATTGTTATCGCGGCACACAGTTCTCCAGGTAAACAGGGGCAATCGGACATGCCCGAACATGTAGGTGAACCCAAAGGGGGAATTCAACAGAGACAATGGCTAGCTGAACGGCAATTTATGCCATCGCAATGGACAATGCGGCCAGTAATGGGGCCATCAACACCTGTCAATGATGCGTTTAAGAACAGTTACAGAGACAGTCAGAGACGATCGACTGGTAATGGACCTTTTGTTTGGGGCCTCCAGCTCATGCTGGAGGTGTGGAGGCAAACACCCAGCTAGAGTTTGCAGGTATCAGCAATATACCTGCAGAAACTGCAACGTCAGCGGTCACTTGGCGTGTATGTGCAGGAAGCCTGCAGCCAGGTTGATGTACGAGGAGGATGGGCCCGATGTAAGCCCTACGAGGCCAAATGGACACTGGGGGAAATCGCTGGAAGCTGAAGTTCAGCGAGTTCATGTGGAGCACATATACAGTTCATATACCAGGACGCCACCGATAATGATGAAAGTGCTCCTCAATGGCATCCCAGTATCAATGGAGCTAGACACGGGGGCCAGCCAGTCCCTGATGAGTATTAAACAGTTCGAAAGGTTGTGGGTGTCTAAGGCCAGGAGGCCAAAATTATTGCCGATTGACGCACAGCTACGGACATACACAAAGCAGATCATTCCGGTGCTAGGCAGAACCACAGTAGTCGTGATCCACAAAGATTCGGAGATCAGGTTTGTCCCAGGGGACGGTCCCGCACTACTGGGGAGGAGTTGGCTTGCTGTCATGAACTGGAAATG
Organism: Pristiophorus japonicus; assembly: GCF_044704955.1. Classification (NCBI taxonomy): domain Eukaryota; kingdom Metazoa; phylum Chordata; class Chondrichthyes; family Pristiophoridae; genus Pristiophorus; species Pristiophorus japonicus. Next base: position 641,584 of record NC_091999.1, on the reverse strand, counting down.
GGGCGATGTCAATGCAATTTCCTCTGTGGAGCGAGTATCATGCTCACAGGTCCTGGATAAATTTGACTCATTATTTCAACCTGGCATTGGCACTTTCATGGGAGCCAAGATAGAGATTCACATAAACCCGACACCAGGCCAGTACACCACAAGGCCAGAGCGGTGCCGTACGTGATGCGGGAAAATATAGAAGGCGAATTGGACTGCCTGCTGAGGGAAGGCATCATCTCGCCAGTCGAATTCAGTGACTGGGCGAGCCCGATTGTGCCGGTGCTCAAGGCGGATGGGTCGGTCAGGATATGTGGCGATTACAAGGCCACCATCAATCGGGTGTCACTCCAAGACCAGTACCCGCTACCGAGAGTGGAGGACCTCTTTGCGACGATATCCGGTGGCAAACTTTTTTCAAAATTGGACCTGACCTCAGCTTACATGACCCAGGAGCTGGCGAGTGAGTCGAAGAAGCTGACCACCATCACGACACACAAGGGTTGTTTGAGTACAACAGATGTCCGTTTGGGATTCGCTCGGCCGCCGCGATCTTCCAATGAAATATGGAAAGCCTCCTCAAGTCGATTCCAGGGACGGTGGTTTTTCAAGACGACATCCTCATCACGGGTTGCGATACTGAAGAACACCTCCACAACCTGGAGGAGGTGCTACGCAGACTGGACCGGGTAGGGCTGCGACTGAAAAAGGCGAAGTGCGTCTTCCTAGCTCCAGAGGTAGAATTCCTGAGGATGAGGGTAGGAGCAGACGGGATCAGCCCTACTGCGTCCAAAACGGAAGCGATCCAGAGAGCACCCAGACCCCGTAACACGACGGAGCTGCGTTCATTCCTGGGGCTCCTGAACTATTTTGGTAACTTTCTTCCCAAATTGAGCACGCTGTTAGAGCCGCTACATGTGCTCCTATGCAAAGGTCGCGAATGGGTCTGGGGGGACAGCCAGGAAAGGGCTTTTAATAGAGCACGCAACTTGTTATGTTCCAACAATCTGTTAACGTTATATGACCCATGTAAGAAACTTGTGTTAACATGCGATGCGTCGTCCTATGGTGTCGGGTGTGTCAATGCCAAGTGTCAGTTACTGCCGGTAGTTTATGCCTCCAGAAGTCTGTTCCAGGCAGAAAGGGGCTACGGGATGGTAGAAAAAGAAGCGCTAACATGTGTATATGCGGTAAAAAAAATGCACCAGTACCTGTTTGGCAGGAAATTTGAGCTGGAGACAGATCACAAACCCCTAACGTCCCTTTTCGCTGACAACAAGGCCATAAATGCAAATGAGTCGGCCCGCATACAGAGGTGGGCACTCACGTTAGCCGCCTATGACTACACAATTCGGCACAGACCGGGCACTGAAAACTGCGCCGATGCACTCAGCATGGCTCCCACTAGCCACCACTGAGGGGGCAGCTGAGCATGATGCTGAGATGGTCATGGCTGTTGAAGCTTTCGGAAGCAAAGGCTCACCCGTGACAGCCCGTCAGATCAAAGTCTGGACAAATAAAGACCCGCTACTGTCTTTAGTCAAGAAATGTGTCCTGAATGGGGACACGGCAGCCATGTACAGGGCATGCCCTGAGGAGTTTAAACCATTTCATAGGCGCAAGGATGAACTCTCGATTCAGGCCGATTGCCTACTGTGGGGAAACCGAGTAGTCATGCCCCAGATGGGCAGAGAGGCGTTTATCAGAGAACTTCACAATGAGCCTCCCGGCATTGTCATGATGAAGGCAATTGCCAGGTCACACGTTTGGTGGCCAGGGATAGACGCAGATCTGGAACTTTGTGTTCGCAGGTGCAACACGTGTGCCCAGCTGGGCAACGCGCCCGGGGAAGCCCCCCTTAGCCCCTGACCATGGCCCGCCAAGCCTTGGTCACGCATCCATGTGGACTACGCAGGTCCTTTCATGGGAAAAATGTTTTTGATTGTAGTAGACGCCTACTCCAAATGGATCGAGTGTGACATTTTAAATTCAAGCACATCCTCTGCCACGGTAGAAAGTCTACGGGCAATGTTCGCCGCCCACGGTCTACCGGATGTCTTGGTCAGCGACAATGGCCCGTGCTTCACAAGCACTGAATTCCAGGACTTCATGGCAGGCAATGGAATTAACCATGTCAGAACGGCACTGTTCAAGCCGGCCTCAAACGGCCAGGCAGAACGAGTAGTGCAGATAATCAAACAGGGGATGCTCAGAATCCAAGGGTGTTCCCTACAAAGCCGCTTATCACGCCTCATGTTGGCCTACAGATCCCGACCACACTCGCTCACAGGGGTTCCACCCGCAGAGCTGCTAATGAAAAGGACGCTCAAAACCAGTTTATCCCTTATACACCCTACTATGAAAGAAATTGTTGAGAGCAGGCGCCAGTCACAATGTGACGACCATGACAGGAATGAGAGGGCGCGATGTATTGATGTCAATGACCCTGTTTTTGTCCTTAATTACGCTGCAGGGCCCAAATGGCTCGCAGGCACTGTGATTGCCAAAGAAGGGAATAGGATTCTGGTAGTTAAACTTACCAATGGACAAATCTGCCGCAAACATGTGGATCAAACAAAAAGGAGGTTCAGCAACCCCATAGAAGAAGCAGAGGAAGAACACGATGTAGAGTTTACTCCACCGCAGGTGACCGAACACCGGAACCAAGTGGAGGAGAGCCCAGTCACTGTGGGCAGTCTGGACAGACCTGAGGCACCGCAAACAGCAGACACTCAGGCCAGCGCCCAACAACCGGAGCCCCAACTCAGGCGCTCTACAAGGGAGCGTAAACCACCAGAGAGACTTAACCTGTGACCCCAATAATACTTTGGGGGGGGGAGGTGATGTCATGTATTCAACTGTCATTGTAACCCATGTATAATCTGACCTAAGTTGTGCACTGTGAGAACATTGACCACAGGGGGCGAACTTGTGGGAGACACTCCTAACCTGGACTTTCAGGTATAAAAGGGGAAGCTCCACCCACCTTCATCACTTGAGGTCTTGGTAATAACGATAACTGGTCACAGAGTGACCTTCTCTCAAGTATGGGCCTTGTGTACATTTATACTGTACAATAAGGACATATTAATCCCCTCTCATTCTTCTAAACTCCAGTGAATACAGGCCCAGTTGATCCAGTCACTCCTCATATGTCAGTCCTGCCATCCCGGGAATCAGTCTGGTGAACCTTCGCTGCACTCCCTCAAAAGCAAGATCGTCCTTCCTCAGATTAGGAGACTAGAACTGAACCAATATTCCAAGTGTGGCCTCACCAAGGCCCGATACAACTGCAGTAAGACCTCCCTGCTCCTATACTCAAATCCCCTCGCTATGAAGGCCAACATACCATTTGCCTTCTTCACCGCCTGCTGTACCTGCATGCCAACCTTCAATGACTGATGTACCAAGACACCCAGGTCTCGTTGCACCTTCCCTTTTCCTAATCTGTCGCCTTTCAGATAATATTCTGTCTTCCTGTTTTTGCCACCAAAGTGGATAACCTCACATGTATCCACATTATACTGCATCTGCCATGCATTTGCCCACATGTGTACACATTCACACACACATATCATCATCATAGGCAGTCCCTCGGAGACGAGGAAGACTTGCTTCCACTCTAAAAGTGAGTTCTCAGGTGACTGCACAGTCCAATACGGGAACCACAGTCCCTGTCACAGGTGGGACAGACAGTGGTTGAGGGAAGGGGAGGGTGGGACTGGTTTGCCGCACGCTCCTTCCGCTGCCTGCGCTTGCTTTCTGCACGCTCTCGGCGACGAGACTCGAGGTGCTCAGCGCCCTCCCGGATGCACTTCCTCCACTTAGGGCGGACTGGTCTTTGGGCCAGGGACTCCCAGGTGTCGGTGGGGATGTTGCATTTTATCAAGGAGGCTTTGAGGATGTCCCTTGTAACGTTTCCTCTGCCCACCTGGGGCTCGCTTGCCGTGTAGGAGTTCCTTTCTGTGTTGGAAATGTAGCAAATGTCTCTCGCACGTTCAGGATAATTTTAAAGAAAAAGACTTGCATTTATATAGCGCCTGTCACGACCACTGGACGTCTCAAAGCGCTTCACAGCCAATGAAGTACTTTTGGAGTGTAGTCACTGTTGTAATGTGGGAATCACAGCAGCCAATTTGTGCACAGCAAGCTCCCACACACAGCAATGTGATAATGGCCAGATAATCTGTTTTTTTGTTATGTTGATTGAGGGATAAATATTGGCCCCAGGACCCCGGGGATAACTTCCCCTGCTCCGCTTCGAAATAGTGCCCTGGGATCTTTTACATCCACCTGAGAGAGCAGACGGGGCCTCGGTTTAACGTTTCATCCAAAAGACGGCACCTCCGACAGTGCGGCACTCCCTCAGCACTGCACTGGAGTGTCAGCCTGGATTTTTGTGCTTGAACCTTGAGCCCACAAACTTCTGGACAGTTCAGAGAAGGTTCACTCGGTTGATTCCGGAGATGAGGGGGTTGACTTATGAGGAAAGGTTGAGGAGGTTGGGCCTCTACTCATTGGAATTCAGAAGAATGAGAGGTGATCTTATTGAAATGTATAAGATTATGAGGGGGTTTGACAAGGTGGATGCAGAGAGGATGTTTCCCCTCGTGGGGGAATCTAGAACTAGGGGGCATAGTCTTAGAATAAGGGGCCGGCCATTTAAAACTGAGATGAGGAGGAATTTCTTCTCTCGGAAGGTTGTAAATCTGTGGAATTCGCTGCCTCGGAGAGCTGTGGAGGCTGGGTCATTGAATATATTTAAGACAGAAATAGGCAGTTTCTTAACCGATAAGGGGATAAGGGGTTATGGGGAGCGGGCGGGGAAGTGGAGCTGAGTCCATGATCAGATCAGCCATGATCTTATTGAATGGCGGAGCAGGCTCAAGGGGCCGAATGGCCGACTCCTGCTCCTGTTTCTGATGTTCTGACTCAGAGGCGAGCGTACTGCCCATTGAGCCACAGCAGCCACAATAGTTTTCTGCAACACTATGTCCTGGAACCAACAAGGGTGCAGGCCATATTAGATTTAATAATGAATAATGAGGCTGATTAATTAGCAGTCTAACAATGTGGGAGCATTTAGCCAATAGCGATCATAACTTGATCTTGTGTTTGAAAGGGAGAAACGTGAAACTCTAGATTTAGGTACGGCTGATTTCAACAGGATGAGACAGACTGTCCACAGTAAACTGGGCAAAGGTGTTCATGGGTAAAGTGACAGAAGTTCAGTGGGAGGTGTTCAAAAAATACTTTTACGTGATAGCACATAAGATCCAGGAGCACGAGTCGGCCATTCGGCCCCTCGAGCCCGCTCCGCCATTCAATAAGATTACGGCTGACCTTCGACCTCAGCTCCACTTTCCTGCACTGTCCCCATATCCCTCGATTCCCTTAATATCCAAAAATCTCTCGGCCTCTGTCTTGAATATACTCAAAGACTGAGCCTCCACAGCCCTCTGGGGCAGAGAATTCCAAAGATTCACCCCCCTCTGAGTGAAGAAGTTTCTCCTCATCTCAGCCCTAAATGGCCGACCCCTTATCCTGAGACTGTGACCCCTGGTTCTAGACTCCCCAGCCCCGGGGGGAAACACCCTCCCTGCATCTATCCTGTCAAGCCCTGTAAGAATGTTGTATGTTTCAATGAGATCACCTCATTCTTCTAAACTCCAGAGAATATCGGTCTAGTCTACTCAATCTCTCCTCATAGGACAATCCCCCCATCCCAGGAATCATTCTGGTGAACCTTCGCTGCACTCCCTCTGTGGCAAGTATATCCTTCCTTAGGTAAGGAGACCCAAACTGTACACAATACTCCATGTGTGGTCTCACCAGGGCCCGATATAATCGCAGTAAGACGTCTTTACTCTTAGACTCAAATCCTCCTGTAATAAAGGCCAACATACCATTTGCTTTCTTAATCACTTGCTGTACCTGCATGTTAACGTTCAGTGATTGGTGTACAAGGACACCCAGGTCCCTCCGAACACCAACATTTCCCAATCTCTCACCATTTAAAAATATGCTGTTTTTCTATTTTTCCTACCAAAGTGGATAACTTCACATCTCCCCACATTATATTCCATGTGCCATGTTCCTGCCCACTCACTTACCCTGTCTATATCCCCTTGAAGCCTCTTTGTATCCTCCTCGCAACTTACATTCCCACCGAGCTTTGTATCATCAGCAAACTTGGATACATTACACTCGATCCCCTTGTCTAATTCATCATCATCATCCCTCGGAATCGAGGAAGACTTGCTCCCACTCTAAAAGTGAGTTCTCGGGTGACTGAACGGTCCAATACAGGAACCACAGTCCCTGTCACAGGTGGGACAGACAGTGGTTGAGGGAAGGGGAGGGTGGGACTGGTTTGCCGCACGCTCCTTCCGCTGCCTGCGCTTGCTTTCTGCACGCTCTCGGCGACGAGACTCGAGGTGCTCAGCGCCCTCCTGGGTGCACTTCCTCCACTTAGGGGCGGTCTGGTCTTTGGGCCCAGGGACTCCCAGGTGTCGGTGGGGATGTTGCACTTTATCAGGGAGGCTTTGAGGCTAATTCATTGATATAGACTGTGAATAGCTGGGGCTCCAGCACTGATCCTTGCGGTACCCCACTAGTTACAGCCTGACAACCCCAAAATGACCCGTTTATTCCTACTCTCTGTTTTCTGTCCGTTAACCAATCCTCAATCCATGCTGGTATATTACCCCCAATCCCACGAACCCTAATTTTGTTCAATAACCTCTTGTGTGGCACCTTATCGAATGCCTTCTGAAAATCCAAATACACCACATCCACTGGCTCCCCCTTATCTACCCTTCCAGTTAAAACCTCAAAAAACTTGAATAAATTTGTCAAACATGATTTTGCTTTCATGAATAGTGATTTTATAAGTGCACTGTTACCACGTCCCTACGACTGATGTCAGGCTAACTGGTTTGTAGTTCCCTGTTTTCTCTCCTTTCTTAAATATTGGGGTCACATTAGCTACTTTCCAACCATTCCAGAATCTGTGGAATTTTGGAAGATGACAACAATGTATCCACTATCTCTGCAGCCACTTCTTTTAGAACCCGTGTGTTAAGTCCTGACTCTAATGTACTGATTTACACGAGACACAGGCTGAAGTCAAGGTCACTCAGGACCTGCACCTTTAATTCCAGCTCTCCAGTGCTGCACTTGCCTGAGATCTCCCTTTATATACCTCAGTGGGACAGGTATGGAGTGTCTCTTGCAAGTGCACTCCTGGTGGAAAGTATGCTTATTGTTACAGCTCATATCCAGTTACTGTCATGTATAGCATGGTAAGATACAGTTATATACAGTAATGTGAGATACATGACATCACCATCCCCCAAGGTCTTATTGCCTTTATAGATTCAATCTCTCAGGTGGTCTGTGCTCTCGCGTGGAGCGTCTTAGTTGTGGTTCAGTTGTTTGCCTTGGTACCTGTTTTTCATTCGGTGTGATTGCTGATATCTCGCCTGGGCTGTCTGTTGAGACTGCCCTTTCCTCAGGTTGTTCGACCTGTCTGTCCACCAGGTGTGGTGTGAGTTCCACATTGTAGTCTGCCTCTGGTTCTACAGTGTTATCAGTGAATCTACTTTTTACTTGGTCTACATGCCTCCGGCAGGTTTGGCCATTGTCCATTTGTATAACCAGTAGCCTGTTTCCCTCTTTGTCTGTTACTGTCCCTGCAAGCCATTTGGGACCACGGCCATAGTTTAGCACAAACACTTTGCCCCCTATCTCATTCCACCTCCCCCTCGAATTTCGGTCATGGTACTCAGTTAGCTTTTGACACTTAGCCTCAACAATTTCATGCATGTCTGGGAGGATTAACGAGAGCCTGGTCTTTAAGGTTCGTTTCATCAATAGTTGCGCGGAGGGAACCCCAGTCAACGAATGCGGACGAGATCTGTATGCCAGCAGCAGTCGTGATAGGCGGCTCTGCAGCGTGGGATCTTGGATTCTGAGCATGCCTTGTTTAATGATCTGCACTGCTCGCTCCGCCTGACCATTGGAGGCTGGCTTAAACGGTGCTGTCTTAACGTGATTTATACCAGGGTCAACTATAAAATCGTGAAATTCTGTGCTGGTGAAGCACGGACCATTATCACTGACCAATATGTCAGGAATGCCGTACGTTGCAAACATGGTTCTAAGGCTCTCCACAGTGGTGGAGGTGGTGCTCGAGTTTAAAATGATGCACTCGATCCATTTTGAAAATGCATCAACGACTGCGAGGAACATTTTGCCCATGAATGGGCCCGCATACTCTACATGTACCCGCGACCAAGGTTTGGTGGGCCAGGGGCTTAGGGGGGCCTCCCTGGGGGCATTACTGAGTTGGGCACAAATGGTGCACCGACGGACGCAGAGCTCCAATTCCGCGTCAATGCCAGGCCACCAGACATGAGATCTGGCTATGGCCTTCATAAGGACGATCCCCGGGTGCTCGCGATGGAGATCTTGGACAAATGCCTCCCTGCCTCGTAAGGGCATAACTACTCGGCTGCCCCACATCAGGCAGTCTGCCTGTAGTGAGAGTTCATGCATGCGCCTATGGAAGGGTTTGACCTCCTCGGGGCAGGCATCGCGAGCCTCTGCCCAGTCACCGGTTAAAATGCATCTTTTAACTAGAAATAACGTGGGGTCGCTGGTCGTCCAGGCTCTGATTTGGCGAGCCGTAATGGGCGAACCTGTGGATTCAAAGGCATTGATTGCCATGACCCTCTCACAGTCCTGTTTGTCGGACCCTTCTGTGGTCACCACGGGTAGCCTGCTAAGCGCGTCGGCACAGTTGTTTGTCTGGTCTGTGCCTTATCGTGTAGTCGTAAGACGCCAGCATGAGTGCCCACCGCTGGATGCGCGCCGAGGCGTTGGTGTTTATTGCCTTGCTCTCGGATAGTAGGGACGTGAGGGGTTTGTGGTCGGTTTCTAACGCAAACTTGGCCCCGAAAAGGTATTGGTGCATCTTTTTGACACCGTACACGCACGCGAGCGCCTCCTTCTCAACCATACCGTACCCGCGCTCCGCCCGCGAAAGTGACCTGGAGGCATAAGCAATTTACCCGCATCATTGACATGCTGTAAAACGCACCCGACCCCGTACGCTGATGCATCACACATAAGGACTAACTTTTTACCTGGGTCAATAAAGGCTATTGGAACATAGAATGTTGCGTGCCTTATTGAAGGCGCGTTCTTGGGCGTCCCCCAAAACCAATTGCACCCCTTTCTGAGTAGCACGTGGAGAGGCTCCAGCAGCGTGCTCAAGTTCTGCATAAAGTTCCCAAAGTAATTGAATAGCCTGAGAAAGGCGCGCAGTTCCGAGACATTCCGGGGCCTGGGTGCCAGGCAAATCACTTCGGTTTTGGATTCTGTTGGGCGGATTCCATCAGCGGCAATCCTTCTGCCCAAAAATTCAACCTCAGGCGCGAGAAACAGACACTTGGATTTCTTAACTCTTAGGCCGATCCGATCTAATCGACTTAGTACTTCCTCAAGATTGCGGAGGTGAGAGTCGATGTCCCTGCCCGTGATGAGTATGTCATCTTGAAACACAACCATCCCCGGGATGGACTTGAGCAGACTTTCCATGTTGTGCTGGAATATAGCAGCTGCTGACCTGATGCCGAATGGGCATCGATTGTACACAAAAAGGCCTCGATGTGTGTTGATGGTGGTGAGTAGCTTAGACTCTTCGGTCAGTTCTTGTGTCATATAAGCAGATGTGAGGTCAAGTTTCGAGAAAAGTTTTCCTCCAGCCAACGTGACAAATAGGTCCTCCGCTCTGGGCAGCAGGTATTGGTCCTGTAGGGAGACTCTGTTTATGGTAGACTTGTAATCCCCACAGATTCGCACCGATCCATCAGGCTTCATTACGGGGATGATGGGGCTTGCCCAGTCGCTGAATTCCACGGGAGAAATTATGCCTTCCCGCAGAAGCCGGTCCAGTTCGTGCTCAGTCTTTTCCCTCATCACATAAGGCACAGCTCTAGCCTTGTGATGGACCGATCTGGCATCCTGTGTGATGTAGATTCTAACTTTAGTCCCTTTGAAGGTGCCCACACCTGGCTGAAAGAGATGTTCAAAACGGCTTAGAACTGTTGAGCAGGAGGTCCATTCCTCTGACGACATGGCGAGAACATCATCCCATTTCCAATTAAGTTCTGCTAGCCAACTTCTCCCCAACAGGTCTGGGAGATCCCCGGGGACAATCCACAAGGAAAGTCGATGCACCATCCCTTTGTGTGTGACTGAGAGCATGGCGCTGCCAAGGACTGGGACGATTTCTTTGGTATAGGTCGTTAGTTTGGTGTCGATCTTTGAGAGTTTTGGTCTGTTGCTTTTGTGCAGCCACAGCTGTTCAAATTGTTGAACGCTCATGAGGGATTGACTGGCCCCCGTGTCCAGTTCCATGTTGACGGGTATCCCGTTGAGTAGAACCCTCATCATAATTGCAGGCGTCTTGGTGTAAGAACAGTGGACGTTGATCATGTTAACCCGCTGTACCTCGGCGTCCCGTGCACTGTTCCAACCATCTTCTGGTCCACTTTCCCACCCTTCCGATTCGTATACCAGCCGAGCTGCTGTTTTTCTGCACATGCGAGCCAGATGCCCTGTGTAGTTGCAGTTTCTGTAAACGGCATGCTGAAATCGACACTCCCTGGTTGAGTGCCTTCCCCCACATCTCCAACACAGACCGTTTCCATTGTTTCCGAAGGATGAGCTGCGTCTGGCTGATCTCCCTTGAGCTTCTCTCAATCTGTTGTTGATTGCTCGCATTGTGGATTGATGAGATATGATCATGTGGCCCTTGATTTTGATGGCTTCTGGTGCCACTGTCTGCTGTTGAAGGCCTGCTCTCCTGCCTTTGTCTGTGTGTGGGGGTAGCGGTTTGTTTCACAATCTGAACCCCTTGATCCGATGCCTCATTGGTTGTCGTACCCGAAGTATAGATCAGCCTCGTTTCTTCTTCGCCTGCCAAGAACATCTGTGCGACCAGTGCTGCTGCCTCTAGAGTCAAGTTCTTAGTCTCTATAAGCTTTCGGAATATGCCTGCGTGGCCTATTCCTTCAATAAAAAAGTCTCTCGGTACTTCTCTCCTTAGTTCATCGGGGAACTCACATGAACTAGCCAGCCTCCGAAGTTCCGCCACGAAGTCGGGTATGCTTTGGCCCACACAGCGTCTGTAGTTGTAGAACCTGTGTCTGGCCATGTGTAGACTGCTCGCTGGCTTCAGATGGTCTCTCACCAGTGTGCTCAATTCCTCAAACGACTTGCTTGCTGGTTTCTCGGGTGCCAGCAGGTCTTTCATTAAAGTGTATGTTTTTGAGCCACAGCTGGTCAAGAGATGGGCTCTTCTCTTGTCTGCCTGATCGTCGCCCAGCCAGTCTTTGGTCACAAAGCTTTGCTGGAGCATTTCTATAAAGTCATCCCAATTATCTCCAGCATTGTATTTCTCATTTGAGCTGTTGGTAGCCATTCTGTGGATTCTGTGATCCTGTAACTCATCGCCACTGTTAAGTCCTGACTCTAATGTATTGACTTACATGAGACAAATGCTGAAGTCAAGGTCACTCAGGACCTGCACCTTTAATTCCAGCTCTCCAGTGCTGCACTTGCCTAAGACCTCCCTTTATATACCACAGTGGGACAGGTATGGAGTGTCTCCTGCAAGTGCACCCCTGGTGGTAAGGTATGCTTATTGTTAAATGTCATATCCAGTTACAGTCATGTATAGCATGGTAAGATACAGTTATATACAGTAATGTGAGACCTCAGTAGTGGGTAAAATGATGGAATCAATTATTAAGGATGTCATAGCAGCGCATTTGGAAAATGGTGACATGATAGGTCCAAGTCAGCATGGATTTGTGAAAGGGAGATCATGCTTGACAAATCTTCTGGAATTTTTTGAGGATGTTTCCAATAAAGTGGACAAAGGAGTACCAGTTGATGTGGTATATTTGGACTTTCAGAAGGCTTTCGACAAGGTCCCACACAAGAGATTGATGTGCAAAGTTAAAGCACATGGGATTGGGGGTAGTGTACTGACGTGGATTGAGAACTGGTTGTCAGACAGGAAGCAAAGAGTAGGAGTAAATGGGTACTTTTCGGAATGGCAGGCAGTGACTAGTGGGGTACCGTAGGGTTCTGTGCTGGGGCCCCAGCTGTTTACATTGTACATTAATGATTTAGACGAGGGGATTAAATGTAGTATCTCCAAATTTGCGGATGACACTAAGTTGGGTGGCAGTGTGAGCTGCGAGGAGGATGCTATGAGGCTACAGAGTGACTTGGATAGGTTAGGTGAGTGGGCAAATGCGTGGCAGATGAAGTATAATGTGGATAAATGTGAGGTTATCCACTTTGGTGGTAAAAACAGAGAGACAGACTATTATCTGAATGGTGACAGATTAGGAAAAGGGAAGGTGCAACGAGACCTGGGTGTCATGGTACATCAGTCATTGAAGGTTGGCATGCAGGTACAGCAGGCGGTTAAGAAAGCAAATGGCATGTTGGCCTTCATAGCGAGGGGATTTGAGTACAGGGGCAGGGAGGTGTTGCTACAGTTGTACAGGGCCTTGGTGAGGCCACACCTGGAGTATTGTGTACAGTTTTGGTCTCCTAACCTGAGGAAGGACATTCTTGCTATTGAGGGAGTGCAGCGAAGATTCACCAGACTGATTCCCGGGATGGTGGGACTGACATATCAAGAAAGACTGGATCAACTGGGCTTGTATTCACTGGAGTTCAGAAGAGTGAGAGGGGACCTCATAGAAACGTTTAAAATTCTGACGGGTTTGGACAGGTTGGATGCAGGAAGAATGTTCCCAATGTTGGGGAAGTCCAGAACCAGGGGTCACAGTCTAATGATAAGGGGTAAGACATTTAGGACCGAGATAAGGAGAAACTTCTTCACCTGCACCTATTTTCTATGTTTCTATGTTTCTATGACACCGAGGATGTGGCCCATCAGGTCCAGGGGATTTGTTGGCTTTTAGTCCCATTAATTACTCCAGTACTATTTCTTTACTAATATTAATTTCTTTGTGTTCCTTGTTCTCGCCAGACACTTGGTTCCCTGCTATATCCAGAATGTTATTTGTGCCTTCTTTCGTGAGGAGAGAGGCAGACAGAGAGATAGACAGACAGACAGAGACAGAGAGACAGAGAGAGCGAGAGACATGGAGCGAGAGAGAGAGAGAGAGAGACAGACAGACAAACAGACAGAGAGAGAGAGACAGAGAGAAAGAGACAGAGAGAGACTGAGAGCGCGAGAGACATGGAGAGAGACATGGAGAGAGAGAGAGAGAGAGAGACAGAGAGAGAGAGAGAGAGACATGGAGAGAGAGAGAGAGAGAGAGAGACATGGAGTGAGAGACAGAGAGAGAGAGAGAGAGAGAGACAAGAGAGAGAGAGACATGGCGAGAGAGAGAGACACAGAGAGAAAGAGAGAGAGAGAGACAGACATAGAGAGAGAGAGAGACAGACAGAGAGAGAGAGAGAGACAGACAGAGAGAGAGAGAGAAAGAGACAGAGAGAGAGAGAGACAGACAGCGAGAGAGAGAGAGAGAGAGAGACAGATAGAGAGAGAAAGAGAGAGAGAGAGTGAGAGATAGAGAGAGAGAGATAGAGAGAGATAGACAGACAGAGAGGGTTACAGAGAGGGGGAGGGAGTGATGTGTATCTGTAAAGCATGCACTCCCATGTTCCACCACCAGGGAGCGCATCCCCTGAAGTCCAAGGGATCCCAGCATCCCTTGGGAGCACTTTATATAAGCCGGCCCCTAAGGCCTGTTCCTCACTCTGGAGTGTCTTATTAAAGACTAAGGTCACTGTTACTTTAACCTCTCTGTGTGCAGTCTCATCTGTGTTAGGAACACAATAACTGGCGACGAGTATACGAATCCAATGCAAACTGTGGGCATCCTGGAGAAGTTCTCGGAGGGTGAGGATTGGGAAGCCTATGTCGAACGGCTAGGCCAGTACTTTGTAGCCAATGAGCTGGACGGAGAAGGAAGCGCTGCAAAAAGGAGAGCGGTCCTCCTCACAGTCTGCGGGGCACCGACCTACAGCCTCATGAAGAATCTTCTGGCTCCGGTGAAACCCACAGATAAGTCGTATGAGGAGCTGTGTTCACTGGTTCGGGAGCATCTTAACCCGAGGGAGAGCGTGCTGATGGCGAGGTATCGGTTCTACACGTGCCAGCGATCTGAAGGTCAGGAAGTGTCGAGCTACGTCGCCGAGCTAAGGTGACTTGCAGGACAATGTGAGTTTGATGGCTACCTGGAGCAAATGCTCAGAGACTTTTTTGTACTGGGCATTGGCCACGAGACCATCCTACGAAAACTTTTGACTGTAGAGACACCGACCCTCAGTAAGGCCATTGCAATTGCACAGGCGTTTATGTCCACCAGTGATAACACCAAGCAAATCTCTCAGCACACAAGTGCTAGCAATGTTCATAAATTAACTGGAATTGTGTTTGCGAGCAGAAATGTACAGGGCAGAAACCACGAGTCTGCAACTGCCAGCAGGCCTCAGGTGACCCAGATGACTCAGAGTCCCCAACAAAGGATGAATGCAAGGCAATTCACACCTTGTTGGCGTTGTGGAGGCTTCCATTCAGCCTATTCATGCCGCTTCAAAGGGTATGGCGGGAGATGACGAGGGAAACGATGTTTTGGGAGGGGAGCTCCTGAGGGAGCTGTCACCCCGGTGGCCCCGAGAATCAGGAACAGAGAATACCAAAACCTCTTAGTTATCCCATGCCTCAAAGTGTAAAAACAGTAAGCACACAATGATCAAAACTGCGATGAACATGTTTGTAAAGTTTTCATAAATAGTACTTTCAAATGGAAATGAGAAAACTGGTTATTTTTAAGAAGCCTCATTCAAAGTTAAGTTGAAGGTTTTGTAAATGTTTTTTCAGCGGTTGATTACTGAAGGATATTGTTAATGTTCTGATTTTTTATTTTATATTTTGGGAATTTTTTTTTGTGTTCTCTCCCCCGTATTTTTGGGGACATCGACCTCACGGTAAAGATTATCCGGGACGACGGTTCCCAACATGAATCCTCCAGCAACGGCAGTTTTTATCGACAGGCGTATTTTTGGGCCAAATTTACCCCCTTAAACAAAACGGCAAAATGTTTATTCTTATTTTTCCACAAAAATGACATTAACAAACAAGTGAAGTATCTGTGTGTGACCTGCGATCTGAATCGTACAGTATGTCAGTGTGTGTGAGTATGTGTGTGTTTGCGACTGTGTGTGAGTGTCAGTGTGGATGGCTCAGAGACATGGACCATGTACAGTAGACACCTCAAGTCGCTGGAGAAATACCACCAACGATGTCTCCGCAAGATCCTGCAAATCCCCTGGGAGGACAGACGCACCAACGTTAGCGTCCTCGACCAGGCCAACATCCCCAGCATCGAAGCACTGACCACACATTCGACCAGCTCCGCTGGGCAGGGCCACATTGTCCGCATGCCCCCGACACGAGACTCCCAAAGCAAGCGCTCTACTCGGAACTCCCACACGGCAAACGAGCCCCAGGGTGGGCAGAGGAAACGTTACAAGGGACCACCCTCAAAGCCTCCCTGATAAAGTGCAACATCCCCCACCGACACCTGGGAGTCCCTGGGCCCAAAGACCAGTCCGCCCTAAGTGGAGGAAGTGCATCCGGGAGGGCGCTGAGCACCTCGAGTCTCGTCGCCGAGAGCGCGCAGAAAGCAAGCGCAGGCAGCGGAAGGAACGTGCGGCAAACCAGTCCCACCCTCCCCTTCCCTCAACCACTGTCTGTCCCACCTGTGACAGGGACTGTGGTTCTCGTATTGGACTGTTCAGCCACCTGAGAACTCACTTTTAGAGTGGAAGCAAGTCTTCCTCGATTCCGAGGGACTGCCTATGATGAGGATGATGGTGTGTGTGTGTGTGAGTATACCTGTATGTGTGTGTGTTGGAGCAACAGTGTGTGAATGTGACTGCGAGTGTGTCAGTGTGATAAGGCTATCTCTGACCATTCCCTGATATCGCTCTCCACCCACATCCCCCGACCCCACCCAACCCTACTGCCTTCTGTGCCCGCCCCGGAAAAACTCTCTTCCGACTCTCTTACAACTGCACTTATCAACTGCCAACTATCCAGCCTTTGGCCTTCCTTTCACCAGGACCAGCCAGCGATCTGCTCACCCACACCCTCATCTGTGATAGAAACATAGAAACATAGACAATAGGTGCAGGAGTAGGCCATTCGGCCCTTCGAGCCTGCACCGCCATTCAATTAGATCATGGCTGATCATTCCCTCAGTACCCCTTTCCTGCTTTCTCTCCATACCCCTTGATCCCTTTAGCCGTAAGGGCCATATCTAACTCCCTCTGGAATATATCCAATGAACTGGTCTCAACAACTCTCTGCGGCAGGGAATTCCACAGGTTAACAACTCTTTGAGTGAAGAAGTTTCTCCTCATCTCGGTCCTAAATGGCCTAACCCTTATCCTTAGACTGTGACCCCTGGTTCTGGACTTCCCCAACATCGGGAACATTCTTCCCGCATCTAACCTGTCCAGTCCCGTCAGAGAATTTTTCGGGGAGGAGGAGGGGGCTGGGGAGGTTGGGAGGGGGAGGGGGCTGGGGAGGTTCGGGGGGGAGGAGGTGGCTGGGAGGTTCGGGAGGGAGGAGGGGGCTGGGGGGTTGGGGGGAGGAGGGGGCTGGGGAGGTTCGGGGAGGGGGAGGGGGCTGGGGAGGTTGGTGGGAGGAGGTGGCTGGGAGGTACGGGGGGGGGAGGAGATGTCTGGGGGGTTGGGGGGAGGAGGGGGCTGGCGGGGTTGGGGGAGGAGGGGGCAGGGGAGGGAAAGAGTCAGCTCACACTCCGACCATGAGGAAGTGACTGGGTCCAGTGACGGCTCAGTCGACCAGCCCTGACCCTGTTGAGGCCGGAAGGGCCCAGTGGGCCTGTTCCTGTTTCTTTTGTTCAATAAGCGAAGGGGGAGGTGTGCCCCTTGACACAAGATGGTCCCAGTGAAATGAGGCAATGGGAAGAAGGGACAACGAGAACCTGTATTGATGTAGCGCCTTTAATGTGGTGAAACCTCCCAGAGTGCTCCACAGGAGTGTCAATGAGATAAACAAATTGACAGCGAGTCGTGTGGGGTGGAGGTTAGGTCAGGTGACTGGGGGCTTGGTCGGAGAGGTATGTTCTGGGGAGCGTCTTGAAGGAGGAAAGAGAGGGAGAGAGGCGGGGAGGTTTAGGGAGGGTGTTCCAGAGCTTGGGGCCTAGACAACCGAAGGCACGGATGAGGGCCTAACAAAGGAGCTGATGCCCAGCAAAGGCGTGAGGTTTAAAGTAACAATAGCAAACACTGGGAGCGCACGACAGGTACAACTTGTCCCAAAAAAAGTAGTGTCGTGGGCGTGGAACCCCCAACCCCTCCTTACCCCAGCGACAACCCATCCCCGAGGCAGTGTCTACATCCCAAGTATTGATCTGCTTTCCCAAGTACGTTGAAGTGTAATTGTCGTCACTGTTGTAAACACGGCAACCAATTTATGCACAGCAAGCTCCCACACAACATCCGTGTGATAAGGACCACATAATCTGGGTTTTTTTTGTTACGTTGATTGAGGGATAAATATTGGGCCCTCATCATCGTCATAGGCAGTCCCTCGGAATCGAGGAAGACTTGCTTCCACTCTTAAAGTGAGTTCTCGGGTGACTGAACAGTCCAATACGGGACCCACAGCCCCCGTCACAGGTGGGACAGACAGTGGTTGAGGGAAGGGGAGGGTGGGACTGGTTTGCCGCACGCTCCTTCCGCTGCCTGCGCTTGCTTTCTGCACGCTCTCGGCGACGAGACTCGAGGTGCTCAGCGCCCTCCCGGATGCACTTCCTCCACTTAGGGGCGGACTGGTCCTTGGCCAGGGACTCCCAGGTGTCGGTGGGGGATGTCGCACTTTATCAGGGAGGGCTTTGAGGGTGGTCCCTTGAAACGTTTGCTCTGCCCACCTGGGGCTTGCTTGCCGTGAAGGAGTTCCGAGTAGAGCGCTTGCTTTGAGAGTCTCGTGTCGGGGCATGCGGACAATGTGGCCCGCCCAACGGAGCTGGCCGAGTGTGAAACATAGAAAATAGGTGCAGGAGTAGGCCATTCGGCCCTTCTAGCCTGCACCGCCATTCAATGAGTTCATGGCTGAACATGCAACTTCAGTACCCCATTCCTGCTTTCTCACCATACCCCTTGATCCCCCGAGTGGTAAGGACTTCATCTAACTCCTTTTTGAATATATTTAGTGAATTGGCCTCAACTACTTTCTGTGGTAGAGAATTCCACAGGTTCACCACTCTCTGGGTGAAGAAGTTTCTCCTCATCTCGGTCCTAAATGGCTTACCCCTTATCCTTAGACTGTGACCCCTGGTTCTGGACTTCCCCAATATCGGGAACATTCTTCCTGCATCTAACCTGTCTAAACCCGTCAGAATTTTAAATGTTTCTACGAGGTCCCCTCTCATTCTTCTGAACTCCAGTGAATACAAGCCCAGTTGATCCAGTCTTTCTTGATGGGTCAGTCCCGCCATCCCGGGAATCAGTCTGGTGAACCTTCGCTGCACTCCCTCAATAGCAAGAATGTCCTTCCTCAGGTTAGGAGACCAAAACTGTACACAATACTCCAGGTGTGGCCTCACCAAGGCCCTGTACAACTGTAGCAACACCTCCCTGCCCCTGTGGTCAGTGCTTCGATGCTGGGAATGTTGGCCTGGTCGAGGACGCTAACGTTGGTGCGTCTGTCCTCCCGGGGGATTTGCAGGATCTTGCGGAGACATCGTTGGTGGTATTTCTCCAGCGACTTGAGGTGTCTACTGTACATGGTCCATGTCTCTGAGCCATACAGGAGGGCGGGTATCACTACAGCCCTGTAGACCATGAGCTTGGTGGCAGGTTTGAGGGCCTGGTCTTCAAACACTGATTTCCCCAGGCCCCCCCAAAGACTGCACTGGCGCACCGGAGACAGTAGTCACTGTTGTAATGTGGGAAACGCCAATTTGTGCACAGCAAGCTCCCACAAACAGCAGTGTGACAATGACCAGGTAATCTGATTTTAGTGATGTTAATTGAGGGCTAAATATTGGCCCCGGGACACCGGGGATAACTCCCCCTGCTCTTCGAAATAGTGCCGTGGGATCTTTTGCGTCCACCTGAGAGAGCAAACCCTCGGTTTAACGTCTTGTCCGAAAAACTACCAGAGGACAGGGTGCAAATAGAAGGGGCTGATGGCTGTGGTCAGTTTCGTAACAGGAAGTGGAGCACAAGTTAGTTTCTGTTTCCAAATCCCAGTGCTCAGATGACTAAGTGACTTTATCTTGGGGATGAGCAGCAGAACCCTGTTTGTGGAATGGGGTAAATATTGTTTCTGTATCCCACAGCGAGGGGGCTTTTTATCTTTGCTCGTTTCTGATTTTTGGCAATCTGGCTTTTCCCGGGCAGACTGAAAGATTTCTCGTGGGGAAATCTAGAACTAGGGGGCATAGTTGCAGAATAAGAGGCCGCCCATTTAAAATGGAGATGGGGAGGAATTTCTTCTCTCAGAGATCTGTGCAATTCTCTGCCCCAGAGAGCTGTGGAGGCTGGGTCATTGAATATATTTAAGGTGGAGATAGACAGATTTTTGAGCGATAAGGGAGTGAAGGGTTATGGGGAGCGGGCGGGGAAGTGAAGCTGAGTCCATGATCGGATCAGCCATGATCGTATTGAATGGCGGAGCAGGCTCGAGGGGCCGAATGGCCGACTCCTGCTCCTATTTCTGATGTGCTGCAATGTCGGTAAACATTAAACATTGGAACCTGATTTTAGAGTCCCGTTCGATGATCTCTGTCATGTACGTACATGCTGTTTGTCACCACCAGATGGTGCCATTGTTGGAGGCCACTGAACAGCACGCACTTGGTGCTGCGCAGGTATAAAAGGCCAGCCATTTTGTGAGTCAGGCACTGTGGACCGTAATAAAGCATAGCCACAGTTGTACCTTGTTCAGTTAAACAGAACTCAGTTTGTGCCTTTATTGTGTACATAACAATCTCTTTCAGCTTTGTGTAGAAGTTGCCTTTGTCAAGATGTGAAGTGTTTTTTCTCGTCTTCTCCACTACATTTTCTTTTTAAGGTTGACCATCAATACTAATTACTGTTGTTGCTGGCTGTTCTGCTTTGTATTGTTTGCCCCACCCCCACCCCCAACCTCCCCTTTTTACTATTCTTTGTGCTAAACAACGTCTCGATTTTAAAATTCTCGTCCTTGTTTACAAATCCCTCCATGGCCCTCGCCCCCTCCCTATCTCTGTAATCTCCTCCAGCCCCACAACCCCCCGAGATGTCTGCACTCCTCTAATTCTGCCCCCCCTGACCATCCCTGATTATAATCGCTCCACCATCGGTGGCCGTGCCTTCTGTTGCCTGGGCCCCAAGCTCTGGAACTCCCTCCCTAAACCTCTCCGCCTCTCTCTCCTCCTTTAAGACGCTCCTTAAAACCGACCTCTGTGACCAAGCTTTTGGTCATTGTCCTAATATCTCCTTATATGGCTCAAATTTTGTTTTATGATGCTCCTGTGAAGCAGCTTGGGTCATTTTACTGCGTTAAAGGCGCTATATAAATACAGGTTGTTGTTGACGGAATGTGCGAGGTCATGCACTTCGGCAGAAAAAAATCAAAGAGCAAGTTATTATTTAAATGGGGAAAGATTGCAAAGTGCTGCAGTACAGAGAGACCTGGGGGTCCTGGTGCATGAAACACAAAAGGTTAGTATGCAGGTACAGCAAGTATCAGGAAGGCCAATGGTATCTTGGCCTTTAATACAAAGGGGATGGAGTATAAAAGCAGGGAAGTCTTGCTACAGTTATACAGGGTATTGGTGAGGTCACACCTGGAGTACTGTGTGCAGTTTTGGTTTCCATATTTACGAAAGGATATACTTGCTTTGGAGGCAGTTCAGAGAAGGTTCACTCGGTTGATTCCGGGGATGAGGAACGGTTGAGTAGGTTGGGCCTCTACTCATTGGAGTTCAGAAGAATGAGAGGTGATCTTATCGAAACGTATAAGATACTGAGGGGGCTGGATAAGGTGGATGCAGAGAGGATGTTTCCACTGATAGGGGAGACTAGAACTAGGGGCCGCCCATTTAAAACTGAGATGAGGAGAAACTTCTTCACTCAGAGGGTGGTGAATCTTTGGAATTCTCTGCCCCAGAGGGCTGTGGAGGCTCAGTCTTTGAGTATATTCAAGACAGAGATCAATAGATGTTTTGGTTATTAAGGGAATCGAGGGATATGGGGAGAGTGCAGGAAAGGTAGAAGATCAGCCATGATCTTATTGAATGGCCAACTCCTGCTGCTAATTCTTATCTCCCCAGCTCATCTTTGAAATAGTGGCCATGGGATCTTTTACGTCCACCTGAGGGAGCAGATAGGGCCTCTGTTTTAACGTCTCATCCACCTCCCTCAGCACTGCACTGGAGTGTCAGCCTAGATTTTTTTGTGCTCGAGTCTCCGGAGTGGGACTTGAACCCACAACCTTCTGACTTTGAGGCAATTGTGCTGCCCACTAAGCCACGGCTGACCCTGAATATGTGAACATATTGGTGCCTGGTGGCTGAAAGAGGGGGAGTGGCAGAAGGGTTAGGCTCCCAAAGAGGTGGTTGGAGTATGGTAGGGGCGTGAGGGAGTGGGGGAAGACAGGCTACCAATGAAGGGGAGGGTGACGGAGTGAGGTAGGGCGGGGCAGGGTCTTAAATTGGGAGCAGGGGCAGGCTCCCGTTGAGGGGGAGGGTCAGAATTTTGTACCAAAACTACAGTGGTCTGTTCTGAATTTCTATCCTGTACTCACAGTGCTGACCTTTGTAAACTCCTTGACTTATGAGGGAAGGCTGGGCCTATACACATTGGAATTCAGAAGAATGAGAGATCTTATTGAAACTTATAAGATAATGAGGGGGCTCGACAAGGTGGATGCAGAGAGGATATTTCCACTCATAGGGGAAACTAAAACTAGGGGGCATAGTCTCAGAATAAGGGGCCGCCCATTTAAAACTGAGCTGAGGAGGAATTTCTTCTCTCAGAGGGTTGTAAATCTGTGGAATTCTCTGCCCCAGAGAGCTGTGGGGGCTGGGTCATTGAATATATTTAAGGTGGAGATAGACAGAGTTTTGAGCGATAAGGGAGTGAAGGGTTATGGGGAGCGGGCGGGGAAGTGGAGCTGAGTCCATGATCGGATCAGCCATGGTCTTATTGAATGGCGGAGCAGGCTCGAGGGGCCGAATGGCCGACTCCTGCTCCGATTTCTGACGTTCTTCTAAAAATCACCTGATAGATTCCACCTTTTGGGCTGAAAAGCCCAAGCTTCTCCCGTCCTCCCTCATGACACTAACTCGGGATCACCCTGGCCACTTGGCACTGCCTCCAGCGCTTGAATAAAGCTGGTTGCTGAGGTCCAAACACTGGATGCTGCCTTACAGAGGGCCCCCACCACAGCATTGCGGCCTCCTGACACACGCGTGGGGGGGTGGGGGGGGGGGGGGAGGGTCAGGTTGGGGGCTGGTGGGGCGGGGGGGGAATCACACACAGAGACCTGCTTCTCTCTCTCTCTCTCTCTCTCCCCCTTGCTCCAACCCTCCCCTCAACACACTGGGGAATTAAAAATGATTATATTCAGAAGCAGCAAGAGACATTCAAAGAATGGCAAGATCTATTGTTTCTTTTTAAGAACAACATCAAGCTTGGCCGGCCTCACGGCTTATACAGCAGCCTGATTGCATCCAATAAACCAAAATCAGAAGCATTAAAATGATGTGACCCATTAAAGATATTTCGCTCGTGATAGTCAGTGATTCAGAAACCGGGTCAGATCGAACAGCACTGCTTTTGGGTTTGATCGAGCCGGTGCCAGAGTCATAGCAAGGAAGATATGATCATCAACAACAACATAAGGACATCAGAAACAGGAGCAGGAGTCGGCCATTCGGCCCCTCGAGCCTGCTCCCCATTCAATACGATCATGGCTGATCCGATCATGGACTCAGCTCCACTTCCCCGCCCGCTCCCCATAACCCTTCACTCCCTTATCGCTCAAAAATCTGTCTATCTCCACCTTAAATATATTCAATGACCCAGCCTCCACAGCTCTCTGGGGCAGAGAATTCCACAGATTTACAACCCTCTGAGGGGACAAGGGGTTATGGGGAGCGGGCGGGGAAGTGGAGCTGAGGCCAAGATCAGATCAGCCCTGATCTTATTGAATGGCGGAGCAGGCTCGAGGGGCCGAATGGCCGACTCCTGCTCCTGTTTCTTATGTTTAGAAGAAATTCCTCCTCATCTCAGTTTTAAATGGGCGGCCCCTTATTCTAAGATCATGCCCCCTAGTTCTAGTCTCCCCCATCAGTGGAAACATCCTCTCTGCATCCACCTTGTCGAGCCCCCTCATAATCTTATACGTTTCGATAAGATCACCTCTCATTCTTCTGAACTCCAATGAGTAGAGGCCCAACCTGCTCAACCTTTCCTCATAAGTCAACCCCCTCATCCCCGGAATCAACCGAGTGGAACCTTCTCTGAACAGCCACCAAAGCAAGTCTATCCTTCCGTAAATACGGAGACCAAAACTGCACGCAGTACTCCAGGTGTGGCCTCACCAATACCCGGTATAACTGGGCTCGGCAGAAACGCAGCAAAGTATCGGGTTGGCTGAAGAGGATGACTCAATTCTCTAATATAAAACAGAAGATCCGCTGGGATTTGATAAATAATAAGCTGCAATGTTACGTTTTGATTCTGTCTGGGGGGGGGGGGCAGCGATTGTGGTTGTGTTTATTGATTTTCCTAACGTCTTCACTAATGGCAGCCCGACTCTACTGCGCATGCGCGATCACGGCAACCCCGATCCTACTGCCCGTGTCCAGCGTCCCGGCACTGTTTCCAGCGCAGGACGCTGGCTCCGCCCACAGGCCCAGCCGGGACAGCGGCCAAAATCGGCCCGAAGATTTTTGCCGCACTTCCGCGCGTGGAGAGCTGGCACACCTCTGGTAAGTACGCCAGAGGTCTCCAGTGGCCAAAATTGAGCCCAACAGCTTGAACTGGGAATGGGTGATTTTAGGGCTGTTAGCGGGGCACACAGAGTGACCAGTGTGTGGGACAAACGTTCCGATACTCAAGACAAAAATTTTGAGATCATTTATGAAACAATTCTGTGTTACAATAAGGGGTCGTAAAATGGGCCAAGTGGCCTCCCCTACCTGTAATCGAGGGATATGGGGATCGGGCGGGAAAGTGGAGTTGAGGTCGATGATCAGCCCAGGATCTTATTGAATGGCGGAGCAGGTTCGAGGGGCCGAATGGCCGACTCCTGCTCCTGGTTCGTATGTTCTTAATTGTGAGATGAAAAAATGAGTATATTTCTCGTGTGTTAGCAAATGTGAGAATTAGGCACTGCTTTTCTGAGGTCTCTTCCCTTCCCCAAGCCCACCCAGCCAAACTTTCTCTAAGGATCCCCCCCCCCTGCCCTAGCCCTAAGCTCACATCTTTCTCCAGTTTCTCTCTGATCTCCACTCTTGACCTCTCCACTCTCATCTTGACCATGAGCCCCACTTCCTGCTCCCTCGACCATATTCCCACCAAACTGCTGACCACACGACTTCCTTTCCTGGCTCCCATGTTAGCCGACATTGTTAACGGTTCTCTCTCCTCAGGTACTGTCCCCCTCTCCCTCAAATCTGCCGTCGTCACCCCTCTCCTCAAACAGCTAACCCCTCGACCCCCTCCGTCCTTGCAAACTATCGCCCCCATCTCCAACCTCCCTTGCTCTCCCAAGTTCCTTGAACGTGTTGTCGCCTCCCAAATCAGTGCCCGCCTTTCCCGCAACTGAATCAGGTTTCAACCCCCTGCCAAAACAGCTCCCATCACAGTCGCAAGTGACACCCTGTGTGACTGTGAGCGGGGTAACCTATCCCTCCTGGACCTGTCTGCAGCCTGTGACACGTTGACCACTCCATCCTCCTCCAACACCTCTCCACCATGGTCCTGGGTGGGCCTGCACTCGCCTGGTTCCATTCTTATCCATCTCATCGTAGCCCGAGAATCTCCTGCAACAGCTTCTCTTCCCGCCCCCAGACCGTTACCTCTGGTGTCCCCCAGGATCTATCCTCGGGCCCTCCTATCTCCCATCTACATGTTGTCCCTCGGTGACATCATCCGAAAACACAGCCTCAGTTTCCACATGTACGCTGAGACACCCAGCTCTACCTCACCCTCCCTTCTCTCCACCCCTCCTCGGTCTCTCAATTGGAAACATAGAAATTTACAGCACAGAAGGAGGCCAATCCGGCCCAACGTGTCCGCGCCGGCCGACAAAGAGCCGCAAGGCCCTCGGTCAGCAGCCCTGAAGGTTACATATAAACCCATGAACAATGACGGAAAGGCAAAGAGCACCCGGGCCAACCTGTCCGCCTCACACAACTGCGACACCCCTTATACTGAAACATTCTACACTCCACCCCAACTGGAGCCATGTGATCTCCTGGGAGAGGCAAAAACCAGATAAAAACACAGGCCAATTGGGCAAATAAAAATCTGGGAAAATTCCTCTCCGACCCATCCAGGCGATCGACACTAGTCCAGGAGATCACCCTGGCCGTATTCGATTCCCTGCTGTACTTACCATTATATCTGCTCCGTCCAACAAAAGGTCATCCAGTCTAATCCCAATTACCAGCTCTAGGTCCGTAACCCTGCAGGTTACTGCACTTTAAGTGCCCATCCAACCATCTCTTAAAAGTGGTGAGGGTTTCTGCATCCACCACTCTTCCAGGCAGTGCGTTCCAGACCCCCACAACCCTCTGTGTAAAGAAGCCCCCCCCTCAAATCCTCTCTAAACCTTCCACCAACCACCTTAAAAACTATACCCCCTCGCAATAGACCCTTCCACCAATGGAAATAGACCCTTACTATCCACTATATCCAGGCCTCTCAAAATTTTGTACATCTCAATTAGGTCTCCTCTCAGCCTCCACTGTTCCGATGAGAACAAACCCAGCCTATCCAATCTGTTCTCATAACTAAGATTCTCCATTCCGGGCAGCATCCTAGTAAATCTCCTCTGCACCCTCTCCAGTGCAATCATGTCCTTCCTATAATACGGCGACCAGAACTGCACGCAGTATTCCAGCTGTGGCCCAACCAAAGTATTATACAATTTAAGCGTAACCTCCCTGCTCTTATATTCTGTGCCTTGGCCAATAAAGGCAAGCATTCTGTATACCTTCTTAACCACCTTATCCATCTGGCCTGCTACTTTCAGGGATCTGTGGACAAGCACTCCAAGGTCCCTTTGTTCGTCTGCACTATTAAGTGGCCTAACGCTTAATGTGTATACCCTTTCCTTATTAGCCCTCCCAAAGTGCATCACCTCATACTTCTCTGAATTAAATTCCATTTGCCACTGCTCTGCCCACCTGACCAGTAGATTGATGTCCTCCTGCAGCCCATGACTTTCCTCTTCATTATCAACCACACAGCCAATTTTAGAGTCGTCTGCAAACTTCTTAATCATACTCCCTATATTCAAATCTAAATCATTGACATATACCACAAAAAGCAAGGGACCCAGTACTGAGCCCTGCGGAACCCCACTGGAAACATCCTTCCAGTCACAAAAACATCCATCAACCATTACCCTTTGCTTCCTACCTCTAAGCCAATTTTGGATCCAACTTGCCACTTTGCCCTGTATCCTATGGGCTTTAACCTTCATGACCAGTCTACCATGTGGGACCTTATCAAAAGCTTTGCTAAAGTCCATATACACTGCATCGTACACACTACCCTCATCGACCCTCTTGGTTGCCTCCTCATAAAATTCAATCAGGTTCATCAGACACGATCTTCCCTTAACAAATCCATGCTGACTGTCCCTAATTAATCTTTGCCTTTCCAAATGAAGATTTATCCTGTCTTTCAGGATTTTTCCCAATAATTTTCCCACCACTGAGGTTAGGCTGACAGGCCTGCAATTACTCGGCCGATCCCTTTCTCCTTCTTAAACAAGGGTACTACATTAGCAGTCCTCCAATTCTCCGGCACCATGCCCAGATCCAAAGAGGACTGGAAAATGATGGTCAAGGCCTCTGCTATTTCCTCTTTTACTTCGCTCAACAGACTGGGATGCATTTCATCCAGGCCTGGGGAATTATCTACTTTCAAAGCTGCTAAACCCCTTAATAATTCCTCTCTCATATTTATTTCATCCAGAATATCACACTCCTCCTTGATAGCAGTATCTGCATTGCCCCTTTCCTTTGTGAAAACAGATGCAAAGTATTCATTAAGAACCCTCCCAACATCTTCCGCCTCCACACAAAGATTAGCCTCATGGTCTCTAATAGGCCTTACCCTTTCTTTAGTTACCCTCTTACTCTTAATATATTTATAGAACATCTTAGAGTTTTCCTTAATTTTACTGGCCAAGAATTTCTCATGCTCTCTCTTAGCATTCCTAATATCCTTTTTAATTTTGCCTCTTAACTTTCTACATTCCTCCAAAGATTCTATAGTATTTAGCCGTCGGTATATGACATTTTTCTTTATCCTTCCCTGTAAGTCCCTGGCTACCCAGGGGGCTCTACAATTGTTATTCCCAACCTTTTTCTTTAAGGGCACATGTTTGGCCTGAACCTTCCGGATCTCCTCCTTGAATGCCTCCCACTGTTCCGACACTGATTTACCCACCAGGAGCAGTTTCCAGTCCACTGTGGTCAAATCACTCCTCAACTTAGCAAAGTTAGCTTTTCCTCAATTTGGGACTTTTATTCCAGGCCTATCCTTGTCCTTATCCATAACTAACTTGAATCTGACTGAATTATGGTCAACCTGGCCAATTTCATTCCCTGTTATGTCTGTTAATGGGAGTCCTAATGGTCACTGGCAGACACGTACAAGCTGTGTAGCCATGTTGAATCCTCACTTTGAGAATAAATAAACTGGTCATGCCTGAACTCGCTCACCGTACTTAGCTTCGTGGAGTTATTCGATACTTCATATTCCCCAAAACTAAATCCAAAACCACCCCCTCCTGTGTTGGGCTTATTACATACTGACTAAAAAAGTTCTCCTGAATGCATTGTCAGACTGCCTGTCCCACATCCAGTTCTGGGCGAGCAGAAATTTTCTCCAATTGAATATTGGGAAGACCGAAGCCATTGTTTTCGGTCCCCGCCACAAACTCCGTTCACTGGACACTGACTCCATCCCTCTCCCCAACTCCTGTCTGAGGCTGAACCAGACTGTTCACAACCTCGGTGTTGTATCGGACCCTGAAATGTGCTTCCCACCACATATCCGTGGCATAACTAAGACCGCCTATTTCCACCTCCGTAACATCGCCCGTCTCCACCCCCTGCCTCGGCTCATCCGCTGCTGAAGCCCTCATCCAGGCCTTTGTTACCTCCAGATGTGACTATTCCAACGCACTCCTGGCCGGCCTCCCACATTCTACCCGACGTAAACTAGAGGTGATCCAAAACTCGGCTGCCCCCGTGTCTTAACTTGCACCGAGTTCCGCTCACCCATCACCCCCTGTGCTCACTGCCCCGTGTCCTAACTCGCACCAAGTCCCGCTCACCCATCACCCCCTGTGCTCACTGCCCCGTGTCCTAACTCGCACCCAGTCCCACTCACCCATCACCCCCTGTGCTCACTGCCCCGTGTCCTAACTCACACCCAGTCCCACTCACCCATCACCCCCTGTGCTCACTGCCCCGTGTCCTAACTCGCACCAAGTCCCGCTCACCCATCACCCCCTGTGCTCACTGCCCCGTGTCCTAACTCGCACCCAGTCCCACTCACCCATCACCCCCTGTGCTCACTGCCCCGTGTCCTAACTCGCACCGAGTTCCGCTCACCCATCACCCCCTGTGCTCACTGCCCCGTGTCCTAACTCGCACCAAGTCCCGCTCACCCATCACCCCCTGTGCTCGCTGCCCCGTGTCCTAACTCGCACCAAGTCCCGCTCACCCATCACCCCCTGTGCTCGCTGCCCCGTGTCCTAACTCGCACCGAGTTCCGCTCACCCATCACCCCCTGTGCTCACTGCCCCGTGTCCTAACTCACACCAAGTCCCGCTCACCCATCACCCCCTGTGCTCGCTGCCCCGTGTCCTAACTCGCACCAAGTCCCGCTCACCCATCACCCCCTGTGCTCGCTGCCCCGTGTCCTAACTCGCACCGAGTCCCGCTCACCCATCACCCCCTGTGCTCGCTGCCCCGTGTCCTAACTCGCACCGAGTCCCACTCACCCATCACCGCCTGTGCTCGCTGCCCCGTGTCCTAACTCGCACCGAGTCCCACTCACCCATCACCCCCTGTGCTCACTGCCCCGTGTCCTAACTCACACCAAGTCCCGCTCACCCATCACCCCCTGTGCTCGCTGCCCCGTGTCCTAACTCGCACCGAGTCCCACTCATCCATCACCCCCTGTGCTCACTGCCCCGTGTCCTAACTCGCACCAAGTCCCACTCACCCATCACCCCCTGTGCTCACTGCCCCGTGTCCTAACTCGCACCAAGTCCCACTCACCCATCACCCCCTGTGCTCACTGCCCCGTGTCCTAACTCGCACCAAGTCCCACTCACCCATCACCCCCTGTGCTCACTGACCCCGTGTCCTAACTCACACCAAGTCCCACTCACCCATCACCCCCTGTGCTCACTGCCCCGTGTCCTAACTCGCACCAAGTCCCGCTCACCCATCACCTCCTGTGTTCACTGCCCCGTGTCCTAACTCGCACCAAGTCCCACTCACCCATCACCCCCTGTGCTCGCTGACCTACATTGGCTTCCGGTTAAGCAACGCCTCGATTTCAAAATTCTCATCCTTGTTTACAAATCCCTCCATGGCCCTCCATGGCCCCTCCCTATCTCTGTAATCTCCTCCAGCCCCACAACCCCCTGAGATGTCTGTGCTCCTCTAATTCTGCCCTCCTGACCATCCCTGATTATAATCGCTCCACCATCGGTGGCCGTGCCTTCTGTTGCCTGGGCCCCAAGCTCTGGAACTCCCTCCCTAAACCTCTCCACCACTCTACCTCTCTCCTCCTTCAAGACACTCCTTAAAACTGACCTCTTTGACCAAGCTTTTGGTCACCTGTCCCAATTTCTCCTTGTGGCTCGGTGTTAAATTTATGTTTTATCTTATAACACTGCTGTGAAGCACCTTGAGGCATGTTATTACATTTACGGCGCTATATAAATACAAGTTGTTTTTGTTGTCAGTGTGAGTTGTGTGAGGGTCGGTGTGTGTGTGTGAGTGTCAGTGTGTGTGTTTCAGTGTTAGTGTGAGTGTCAGTAAGCCTGAACCACAGTCTGGGGTCAGTGAGTGTGTCAGTGTGAGTGTGCGTGCCCTCTAATGCTGGGCCAGTGCTAACATATGTAGCTCTCAGCCTGTTCTAATGAAAAGGCGTGGGGGAGGAACGCTCTCCTGCCCACTTCCTGCGGATGCTGGGTGTGAGCGGGGGTTCCAGGCTAAACAGGAAGCAGGGAGCTCAAGTTTCCTCTCCCCGTTTACTTTCGTTTCCTCGGACAAACTCGGCTCATGGTTCAGTCTCTGTTTCCTGCAAATCGCAAGTCCAGAGCTGGCCAAAGAGAGGGAGCTGTGTTCAATCTGGGGTCAGTAAGCCTGAACCACGGGCCTGAGAGGGAGCTGCGTCCAGTCTGGGGTCAGTAAGCCTGAACCACAGGCCCGAGATGGAGCTGTGTCCATTCAGGGAACATTGAGCCTGAACTACAGGCCCGAGAGGGAGCAGTGTTGTCTGGGATCAGTGAGCCTGAACCACAGGCCCGAGATGGAGCTGTGTCCAGCATGGGGTCAGTAAGCCTGAACCACAGGCCCGAGACGGAGCTGTGTGCAGTAAGCCTGAACCACAGGCCCTGAGAGAGTGTAGTGTCCAACCTGGGGTCAGTAAGCCTGAACCACAGGCCCTGAGAGAGTGTAGTGTCCAACCTGGGGTCAGTAAGCCTGAACTACAGGCCCGGAGAGGGCGCTGTGTTCAGCCCTCCCCTCCTTTCCTCATTCGCGGGATCACCAAAAGCTGGTTGCTTCAGCTCAATACTGTTCGACGGGCACAAAATGGCTGCCAGTTGTACCGACGTAACAACAGTGAGCGCACATCAAACATGGGGGAAAGGCCCAGTTGTCCCAGAGTCCCGTGACATCATTCCTCCCTCGACTATAATCGGGTCATTTGGCTCAATCCAGACGTGCAGGGGGGCTTCTCGGCGAACATTCCTCCTCCCAACCAAAAAAACACCGGCCCATTCACCTCGTTGCTGCTTGTGGGATCTTGCTGTGCAGAGATATGGCGGCCTGGCCAATCTACGGGTGGCTGCACTTCGCAACAGCAACCCATTGGCTGTGAGGGTTTGGGACAGGGTGAGGGGGCGAATGGACTCTGTGTGACTGAGGGGTCTCTCTCAGGGAGGGGGAGGGGACAGGGCGGCTGTGAACATATGAACACAAGAAACAGGAGCGGGAGTCGGCCATTCGGCCCCTCGAGCCTGCTCCGCCATTCAATAAGATCATGGCTGATCTGATCATGGACTCAGCTCCACTTCCCCGCCCGCTCCCCATAACCCTTCACTCCCTTATCGCTCAAAAATCTGTCTATCTCCACCTTAAATATATTCAATGACCCAGCCTCCACAGCTCTCTGGGGCAGAGAATTCCACAGATTTACAACCCTCCGAGAGAAGAAATTCCTCCTCATCTCAGTTTTAAATGGGCGGCCCCTTATTCTGAGACTATGCCCCCTAGTTCTAGTCTCCCCCACGAGGGGAAACATCCTCTCTGCATCCACCCTGTCCAGCCCCCTCAGGATCTGATACATTTCAATAAGATCACCTCTCATTCTTCTAAACTCCAATGAGTAGAGGCCCAACCTGCTCAACCTTTCTTCATGAGACAACTCCCTCATCCCTGGAATCAACCGAGTGAACACCTGGCTTGTCTCGGTACAAGATATATTCATGTATTAAAAAATAAAATGCTAGGTAGAAGTCTTAAAAACATTTATCTGCAAAATACAGCGGACATTTTGTAATGTATTTGCTTCATGGGTTCTTTGCTTAAGAATCCATAGCAACACATTGCTATTAAGAACTAGTTGGCTTATTAGCAAAAGGTTTAACGATCACACGACACATTACCAGTTCATCCACCAGGCTCACAACCACCTGCCCCATTGTGGATCCTCCAAACCCAACTGGCTGGGGTTTTATTGAGTCTTGTGAACATCATGTGACTGGCTAAGCCGCTCCCACCTCAACAGCTCTACAACTATTTTTGCCTCCAGTGCGCCAGTGCAGCCTTCGGTCGCCTGAGGAAGAGAATGTTTGAAGACCAGGCCCTCTAACCTGGCAAATTTGTTCAGCCATGAACTCATTGAATGGCGGTGCAGGTTCGAAGGGCCGAATGGCCTACTCCTGCACCTATTTTCTATCTTTCTACCGAGCTCATGGTCTACAGGGCTGTGGTGATACCCGTCCTCCTGTGTGGCTCAAAGACATGGACCATGTACAGCAGACACCTCAAGTCACTGGAGAAATACCACCAACGCTGTCTCCGCAAGATCCTGCAAATCCCCCGGGAGGACAGACGCACCAACGTTAGCGTCCTCGACCAGGCCAACATCCCCAGCATCGAAGCACTGACCACACACTCGACCAGCTCCGCTGGGCAGGCCACATTGTCCGCATGCCCCCGACACGAGACTCCCAAAGCAAGCGCTCTACTCGGAACTCCCACACGGCAAGCGAGCCCCAGGTGGGCAGAGGAAACGTTACAAGGGACCACCCTCAAAGCCCTCCCTGATAAAGTGCAACATCCCCACCGACACCTGGGAGTCCCTGGGCCCAAAGACCAGTCCGCCCTAAGTGGAGGAAGTGCGTCCGGGAAGGGCGCTGAGCACCTCGAGTCTCGTCGCCGAGAGCGTGCAGAAAGCAAGCGCAGGCAGCGGAAGGAGCGTGCGGCAAACCAGTCCCACCCTCCCCTTCCCTCAACCACTGTCTGTCCCACCTGTGACGGGGACTGTGGTTCCTGTATTGGACTGTTCAGCCACCTGAGGACTCACTGTTAGAGTGGGAGCAAGTCTTCCTCGATTCCGAGGGACTGCCTATGATGATGAACTATTTTTTATAAAATTTTTAAATCGAGTGCCCCCTTTTTTAAGGGCAATAAAACCCCAAATTAACAATTAAACATTAAAGGAAAGCTTGTCAAATCAAATCAAATTAGAATTTGGTTGCCGGGCGTGATGATGCACTCCAGTCCCTCCGGCGCCCTCCTCTGGCGGAAGGCCGCGAGCGTACCGGTGGACACCGCGTGCTCCATCTCCAGGGACACCCTGGCCCGGATGTACGCGCGGAAGAGAGGCAGGCAGTCGGGGCTGAACGACCCCCTCGACCGCCCGCTGCCTGGACCGGCTGATGGCACCCTTGGCCGTGCCCAGGAGCAGGCCCCTACGAGGAGGCCCTCGGACCGGCCCGCTCCCCTCCGCACAGGGTGCCCAAAGATCAGGAGTGTGGGACTGAAGTGCAGCCAGAATTTGAGGAGCAGCCCCTTCAAATAATGGAACAGGGGCTGCCACCTCACACATACAACATACACGTGGAACACGGACTCCTCCAGACCCAGAAATTGCAGGCGGCCTGGGAGTCCGTGAACCGACTTAAAAACCGATTGCACGGGACTGCTCCGTGCACCACCCTCCAGATCAAGTCCCCAATAAATAGAGGGAGGGACTCCCGCGTAGAGTGCCCTCCATCGGGGACCCCCGCTTCCTCCGGACGGCAAGATGGTACGCCATGGCGTGTCCGGACGGCAGGCGAGGATGGCAAAGTGGAGAGTGTGCAGGAGCAGCCCGTACAGGAAACCCCTCCGCACAGAACTGAAAGGCACGGAGGGGATTTCCCCGAGGCGGCTCAAGTTGTGAGGCGCCGGCCCTCGAGGGAGGTTCCGGGGTTTGGCGCCGATGAGGAATTCCGTCCGGACGGGGTCAGTTCGGACGGGATCTCCCCCCACGTGCTCGGGCCTCCTCGACACACCTAACGGAGTCAGGGCCCAGCGCTGTTTTTAGCGATTCATAAGAACATAAGAATTAGGAACAGGAGTAGGCCATCTAGCCCCTCGAGTCTGCTCCGCCATTCAACAAGATCATGGCTGATCTGGCCGTGGACTCAGCTCCACTTACCCGCCCGCTCCCCGTAACCCTTCATTCCCTTATTGGTTAAAAATCTATCTATCTGTGACTTGAATACATTCAATGAGCTAGCCTCAACTGCTTCCTTGGGCAGAGAATTCCACAGATTCACAACCCTCTGGGAGAAGAAATTCCTTCTCAACTCGGTTTTAAATTGGCTCCCCCGTATTTTGAGGCTATGTCCCCTAGTTCTAGTCTCCCCGACCAGTGGAAACAACCTCTCTGCCTCTATCTTGTCTATCCCTTTCATTATTTTAAATGTTTCTATAAGATCACCCCTCATCCTTCTGAACTCCAACGAGTAAAGATCCAGTCTACTCAATCTATCATCATAAGGTAACCCCCTCATCTCCGGAATCAGCCCAGTGAATCGTCTCTGTACCCTCTCCAAAGCCAGTATATCCCTCCTTAAGTAAGGTGACCAAAACTGCACGCAGTACTCCAGGTGTGGCCTCACCAATACCCTGTACAGTTGCAGCAGGACCTCCCTGCTTTTGTACTCCATCCCTCTCGCAATGAAGGCCAACATCCCATTCGCCTTCCTGATTACCTGCTGCAGCTGCAAACTAACTGTTTGGGATTTATGCACAAGGACCCCCAGGTCCCTCTGTACCGCAGCATGTTGTAATTTCTCACCATTCAAATAATATTCCCTTTTACTGTTTTTTTTCCCCAAGGTGGATGACCTCACACTTTCCGACATTGTATTCCATCTGCCAAACCTTAGCCCATTCGCTTAACCTATCCAAATCTCCTTGCAGCCTCTCTGAGTCCTCTACACAACCCGCTTTCCCACTAATCTTTGTGTCATCTGCAAATTTTGTTACACTACACTCTGTCCCCTCTTCCAGGTCATCTATGTATATTGTAAACAGTTGTGGTCCCAGCACCGATCCCTGTGGCACACCACTAACCACCGATTTCCAACCCGAAAAGGACCCATTTATCCCGACTCTCTGCTCTCTGTTAGCCAGCCAATTCTCGATCCATGCTAATACATTTCCTCTGACTCCGCGTACCTTTATCTTCTGCAGTAACCTTTTGGCATCGGCCGTGCGCTGGACGTCGGCCCAGCGTGTCTGCCGCCATCCAGCCCGCTCCTCCGCCATCGAGCAGGTCCCTGACCCTGGTCACCTCACCAGCCACAGCCCTCTCGTCCGACCGCCACCTAAAACCGCGGTCGTGGAGGTACGGATTCCCGAGCAGCGGCTCCTGCAGGACGGCCGCCACTCCAGCCGGTGGAGAGCTGCGCTTGGTGGAGACTTTGTTCCAGACCCTGGTGAGTTCCTGGTAAAAGACAGGCAGCCCCCGTACAATGGTCCTGACACCCCCCAGGCTCCCAAACAGGAGTGTCACCATTCCTACATACCTTGAGCATACTCACTGGTGCTTACATTACACTTTCCTTTGTGCAAATCAAACTGAATACTGTCATAGTAACGTTGACAAGCAGTACACCATCGGGTCACAACTGCACAACTATATCCAACTTAGTCCAAAAATTGCCAATAATGACTGGGCCCAGGGTGGGTGAGGGGAGAGGGAGAACCATAGATCCACAGACATTTACAGCAGGGAAGGAGGCCATTTCGGCCCATCGTGTCCGTGCCGGCCGACCAAGAGCTACCCAGCCTAATCCCACTTTCCCGCTCTGGGTCCGTAGCCCTGCGGGTTACGGCACTTCAGGGGCACATCCAGGTACTTTTTAAATGTGGTGAGGGTTTCTGCCTCTACCCCCCTTTCAGGCCGTGAGTTCCACCCCAGACCCCCACTGCCCTCTGGGTGAAGACATTTCCCCTCAAATCCCCTCTAAACCGCCCCCCAATTACTTTCAATCTATGCCCCCTGGTTGTTGACCCCTCTGCCAAGGGAAACAGGTCCATCCTATCCACTCTATCCAGGCCCCTCATCATTTTATACACCTCAATCAGGTCTCCCCTCAGCCTCCTCTGTTCCAAAGTAAACAACCCCAGCCTATCCAATCTTTCCTCATCGCTAAAGTTCTCCAGTCCAGGCAACATCCTCGTAAATCTCCTCTGTACCCTCTCCAGAGCAATCACATCCTTCCTGTAATGTGGTGACCAGAACTGTGCACGCAGTACTCCAGCTGTGGCCTAACTAGTGTTTTATACAATTCAAACATAACCTCCCTGCTCTTGTATTGTATAACTCGGCCAATAAAGGCAAGTATTCCGTATGCCTTCTTAACCACCTGGCCTGCTACCTTCAGGGATCTGTGGACCTGCACTCCCAGGTCCCTCTGTTCCTCTACACTTCTCAGTGTCCGAACATTTAATGTGTATTCCCTCGCCTTGTTAGCCCCTCCCCAAATGCATTACCTCACACTTCTCTGGGTGAGTGAGGCTCAGGGTGGGTGAGGGGGGAGGAGAAGGAGGTGGGTGAGGGGACAAGGGGTGGGGGAGGGGACAGGGGGTGGGGGAGGGGAGAGGGTGGGGCAGGTGAACACGGGGTGGGAGAGGGGAACACGGGGTGAGGGAGGGAACAGGGGGTGGGGGAGGGGAGAGGGTGGGGGAGGGGAACACAGGGTGGGGGAGGGACACAGGGTGGGGGGGCGATGGGGTGGGGGAGGGGAGAGGGTGGGGGAGGGGAACACGGGGTGGGGAGGAACACGGGGTGGGGGAGGGGATAGGGTGGGTGAGGGGAACACGGGGTGGGGGGGGACACGGGGGGGGAGGGGAGAGGGTGGGGGAGGGGAACACGGGGTGGGGGAGGGACACGGGGTGGGGGAGGGGAACACGGGGTGGGGGAGGGGTCACGGGGTGGGGGAGGGGAACACGGGGTGGGGGAGGGGACACGGGGTGGGGGAGGGGACACGGGGTGGGGGAGGGGGACACGGGGTGGGGGAGGGGACACGGGGTGGGGGAGGGGAACACAGGGTGGGGGAGGGACACAGGGTGGGGGAGGGGAACACGGGGTGGGGGGGCGATGGGGTGGGGGAGGGGAGAGGGTGGGGGAGGGGAACACGGGGTGGGGAGGAACACGGGGTGGGGGAGGGGATAGGGTGGGTGAGGGGAACACGGGGTGGGGGGGGACACGGGGGGGGAGGGGAGAGGGTGGGGGAGGGGAACACGGGGTGGGGGAGGGACACGGGGTGGGGGAGGGGAACACGGGGTGGGGGAGGGGTCACGGGGTGGGGGAGGGGAACACGGGGTGGGGGAGGGGACACGGGGTGGGGGAGGGGACACGGGGTGGGGGAGGGGGACACGGGGTGGGGAGGAACACGGGGTGGGGAGGAACACGGGGTGGGGAGGGGAGAGGGTGGGGAAGGGGACACGGGGTGGGGGAGGGGAACACGGGGTGGGGAGGAACACGGGGTGGGGAGGGGAGAGGGTGGGGAAGGGGACACGGGGTGGGGGAGGGGAACACGGGGTGGGGAGGGGAACACGGGGTGGGGGGAGGGGAACACGGGGTGGGGGAGGGGGACACGG
This sequence comes from Pristiophorus japonicus, assembly GCF_044704955.1. Taxonomy (NCBI): domain Eukaryota; kingdom Metazoa; phylum Chordata; class Chondrichthyes; family Pristiophoridae; genus Pristiophorus; species Pristiophorus japonicus. The sequence goes on along the minus strand of NC_091999.1, from coordinate 603,854 downwards.
GATGGGGAGGGGAACAAGGGGTGGGGGAGGGGAGAGGGTGGGGAAGGGGACACGGGGTGGGGGAGGGGTACACGGGGTGGGGAGGGGAACACGGGGTGGGGAAGGGGACACGGGGTGGGGGAGGGGGACACGGGGTGGGGAGGGGAACACGGGGTGGGGGAAGGGGACACGGGGTGGGGGAGGGGGACACGGGGTGGGGAGGGGAACAAGGGGTGGGGGAAGGGGACACGGGGTGGGGGAAGGGGACACGGGGTGGGGGAGGGGAACACGGGGTGGGGGAGGGGAGAGGGTGGGGAGGGGAACACGGGGTGGGGGAGGGGGACACGGGGTGGGGGAGGGGGACACGGGGTGGGGAGGGGAACAAGGGGTGGGGGAAGGGGACACGGGGTGGGGGAAGGGGACACGGGGTGGGGGAGGGGAACACGGGGTGGGGGAGGGGAGAGGGTGGGGGAGGGGAACACGGGGTGGGGGAGGGGGACACGGGGTGGGAAGAGGAACACGGGGTGGGGGAAGGGGACACGGGGTGGGAAGAGGAACACGGGGTGGGGGAAGGGGACACGGGGTGGGGAGGAACACGGGGTGGGGGAGGGGACACGGGGTGGTGAGGAACACGGGGTGGGGGAGGGGAGAGGTTGGGGGAGGGGAGAGGGTGGGGGAGGGGACATGGGGTGGGGGAGGGGAGAGGGTGGGGGAGGGGACACGGGGTGGGGGGAGGGGAGAGGGTGGGGGAGGGGACACGGGGTGGGGGAGGGGAGAGGGTGGGGGAGGGGAGAGGGTGGGGGAGGGGACACGGGGTGGGGGGAGGGGAGAGGGTGGGGGAGGGGACACGGGGTGGGGGAGGGGAGAGGGTGGGGGAGGGGACACGGGGTGGGGGAGGGGAGAGGGTGGGGGAGGGGAGAGGGTGGGGGAAGGGACACGGGGTGGGGGGAGTGGAGAGGGTGGGGGAGTGGAGAGGGTGGGGGAGGGGAGAGGGTGGGGGAGGGGACACGGGGTGCGGAGGAAAAAGGGGTGGGGGAGGGGAGAGGGTGGGGGAGTGGAGTGGGTGGGGGAGGGGAGAGGGTGTGGGAGGGGACATGGGGTGGGGAGGAACACGGGGTGGGGGAGTGGAAAGGGTGGGGAGGGGGACACGGGGTGGGGGAGGGGAGAGGGTGGGGGAGGGGACACAGGGTGGGGGAGGGGAGAGGGTGGGGGAGGGGAGAGGGTGGGGGAGGGGACACGGGGTGGGGGAGGGGAGAGGGTGGGGGAGGGGAGAGGGTGTGGGAGGGGACACGGGGTGGGGGAGGGGAGAGGGTGGGGGAGGGGACACGGGGTGGGGGAGGGGAGAGGGTGGGGGAGGGGAGAGGGTGTGGGAGGGGACACGGGGTGGGGGAGTGGAGAGGGTGGGGGAGGGGAGAGGGTGGGGGAGGGGACACAGGGTGGGGAGGAACACGGGCTGGGGGAGGGGAGAGGGTGGCGGAGGGGAGAGGGTGGGGGAGGGGATCACGGGGTGGGGGAGGGACACGGGGTGGGGGAGGGGAACACGGGGTGGGGGAGGGGTCACGGGGTGGGGGAAGGGAACACGGGGTGGGGGAGGGGATACGGGGTGGGGGAGGGGTCACGGGGTGGGGGAGGGGAACACGGGGTGGGGGAGGGGATACGGGGTGGGGGAGGGGACACGGGGTGGGGAGGAACACGGGGTGGGGAGGAACACGGGGTGGGGAGGGGAGAGGGTGGGGGAGGGGAACACGGGGTGGGGGAGGGGACATGGGGTGGGGGAGCGGAACACGGGGTGGGGAAGGGACACGGGGTGGGGGAGGGGGACACGGGATGGGGGAGGGGAGAGGGTGGGGGAAGGGGACACGGGGTGGGGGAAGGGGACACGGGGTGGGGGAGGGGAACACGGGGTGGGAGAGGGGAGAGGGTGGGGGAGGGGACACGGGGTGGGAGAGGGGAGAGGGTGGGGGAGGGGACACGGGGTGGGGGAGGGGAGAGGGTGGGGGAAGGGGACACGGGGTGGGGGAAGGGGACACGGGGTGGGGGAGGGGAACACGGGGTGGGAGAGGGGAGAGGGTGGGGGAGGGGACACGGGGTGGGAGAGGGGAGAGGGTGGGGGAGGGGACACGGGTTGGGAGAGGGGAGAGGGTGGGGGAGGGGACACGGGGTGGGGAGGAACACGGGGTGGGGGAGGGGACACGGGGTGGGAGAGGGGAGAGGGTGGGGGAGGGGACACGGGGTGGGGAGGAACACGGGGTGGGGGAGGGGAGAGGGTTTGGGGAGGGGACACGGGGTGGGGGAGTGGAGAGGGTGGGGTAGGGGAGAGGGTGGGGGAGGGGAGAGGGTGGGGGAGGGGACACGGGGTGGGGGAGTGGAGAGGGTGGTGGAGGGGAGAGGGTGGGGGAGGGGAGAGGGTGGGGGAGGGGAGAGGGTGGGGGAGGGGACACGGGGTGGGGGAGTGGAGAGGGTGGGGGAGGGGAGAGGGTGGGGGAGGGGACACGGGGTGGGGGAGGGGAGAGGGTGGGGGAGGGGAGAGGGTGGGGGAGGGGACACGGGGTGGGGGAGTGGAGAGGGTGGGGGAGGGGAGAGGGTGGGGGAGGGGACACGGGGTGGGGGAGGGGAGAGGGTGGGGAGGGGAGAGGGTGGGGGAGGGGACACGGGGTGGGGGAGGGGAGAGGGTGGGGAGGGGACACGGGGTGGGGGAGGGGAGAGGGTGGGGGAGGGGACACGGGGTGGGGGAGGGGAGAGGGTGGGGGAGGGGACACGGGGTGGGGGAGGGGACACGGGGTGGGGAGGGGAGAGGGTGGGGGAGGGGACACGGGGTGGGGGAGGGGACACGGGGTGGGGGAGGGGACACGGGGTGGGGAGGAACACGGGATGGGGGAGGGGAGAGGGTGGGGGAGGGGACACGGGGTGGGGAGGAACACGGGGTGGGGGAGGGACACAGGGTGGGGGAGGGGACACGGGGTGGGGGAGGGGACACGGGGTGGGGGAGTGGAGAGGGTGGGGGAGGGGACACAGGGTGGGGGAGGGGAGAGTGTCGGGGAGGGGAACACGGGGTGGGGAGGGGACACGGGGTGGGGAGGGGAGAGGGTGGGGGAGGGGAGAGGGTGGGGGAGGGGAACACGGGGTGGGGAGGAACACGGGGTGGGGGAGGGGGACACGGGGTGGGGGAGGGGGACACGGGGTGGTGGGGGGGGGGGGGCGATGGGGTTGGGTGAGGACACGGGGCGACTCTCTGTCTGCTTTCTCCGCGAGCTGTTTATGTTTATCTCATGCTGTCCCGTGTCACGGGCAGAGAGTCTGTGAGCTTGTTGTTTCCTGGAAATCACGTGGCTTCCCGCACGCCTGGTTTGTTTTGAGGGCTTCCGGCTGAGGGACCGTTTTGAAGAACTCACTTCTCTCCAAGCGTAGAAGGGTTTCAATCTGAGGGAGCGTCTCCAAAGTCCGCCCTTCTCTCCAAGTGTAAAAATGCTTTGTGGCTGAGGGAGAGTCTCCAAAGATCTCCTTTCTGCGTACTGCGTGCAATTCTGATCATCACATTACAGCAAAGGGCAATGGTGGATGGGTGTTATTTGTCTGGAAGGCTGTATCCAGTGGGGTTCCACAGGGCTCAGTGCTGGGTCCCTTGCTTTTTGTGGTATACATCAATGATTTGGACTTGAATTTTAGGGGGGTATGATTAAGAAGTTTGCAGATGATACTAAAATCGCCCGTGTGATTGATAATGAAGAAGAAAGCTGCGGACCGCAGGAAGCTATCGATGTACTGGTCAGGTGGGCAGAGCAGTGGCAAATGGAGTTTAATCCGGAGAAGTGTGAGGTAATGCATTTGGGGAGGGGCTAACAAGGCGAGGGAATACACATTAAATGGTAGGACACTGAGAAGTGTAGAGCAACAGAGGGACCTGGGAGTGCAGGTCCACAGATCCCTGAAGGTAGCAGGCCAGGTGGATAAGGTGGTTAAGAAGGCAGACGGAATACTTGCCTTTATTAGCCGAGGTATAGAATACAAGGGCAGGGGTGTCATGTATTTCACCATCTTGCAATGACATAGTCATGTAACTGTAACTACTGTACCTGTACCCTTGTAATGCACACCCTGACCCACAGGGGGTGAGCTTGCGGGAGACACTCCTCACCTGGGTTTCCAGGTATAAAAGGGGAGGCCCCACCCAGGGACAGCACTCCTTGGTCCTGGCAATAAAGGTGAAGGTCACAGAGTGACCGTGTCTGATGTATCCATGCCTTGTGTGAGTTTGTAGTGAGGTGCAGGGACACTACATTTGGCGATGAGAAACGGGAATCACCGAACCACAAGGATGGCCACCGGTGGCACAGAGGAACGCTACTGTGTGGGTGACCATCAGAGTGCTTAGAAACAGCCAAAAGGGCAATCAGAGACAGCGGCTGACAAGCGGAGGGCGCATCTACTGACCAGCTGTGGTCCACAGACGTATGTGCTGATGAAAGACCTTGCACCCCAAAAGCCAGCGGACAAGTCCTTCGAAGAGCTCAGCCAGCTGATCAGTGAGCATCTCAAGCCGGCGAGTAGCGTACACATGGCCCGGCACCGGTTCTACACACACCGGCGTCGGGAGGGACAAAACATCTCGGTCTTCGTGGTGGAACTGCGGCGCTTGGCCAGTCTCTGTAAGTTCTCCGATGCCTGCAGGGGGGAGATGTTAAGGGACTTTTTCATTGAGGGCATTAATCATGCCGGCATTTTCAGGAAGCTCGTAAAGACCAAAGACCTGACTTTAGAAGGGGCAGCGTTGATAGCTCGGACCTTTATGGCAGGGGAAGAGGAGACCAAGCTAATTTACGCGCGCAGCCCTGGTCCCAACGTGGCGATGGACCAGGGAGTTAACATGGTGAACACGGCTAGGGACCCCGCAGGCAGGCAAGGGCATTTCGAAACCGCCCAGGCAGCAACAGGCTCTGGGGTGGGCCCACAACAGGGACAATTGAAAGGGGATCGGCAAATCACGCCATCTCGAAGAACAATGCGTCCTGCGATGGGACCATTAACACCCCCCATCAGAGTGCTTAGAAACAGCCAAATGGGCAATCAGAGAGGAATGCCTGGTAACAGTCCCTTTGTTAACAGCAATCTCGATCTCAGCTCGTGCTGGAGGTGCGGGGGTAAACACACTGCGAAAAGCTGCAGGTTCCAGCAGTATACCTGTAGGATTTGTAATGTCAGTGGACACTTGGCCAGGATGTGCAAAAAGACAGTAGCGAGGCTAATCTGCGAGACAGTGGAACAAGACGAGGGGTCTGCAATGCAGGATGAGGCCTGGGGTACAACCATGGATGCTGAAGTTCAGCGGGTTCACGAGGGTCAAAACGTCTCGGACTTCGTGGCGGAACTGCGGCGTTTGGCCAGTCTCTGTAAGTTCTCCGATGCCTGCAGGGGGGAGATGTTCAGGGACTTTTTCATCGAGGGCAATAATCATGCCGGCATTTTCAGGAAGCTCATAAAGACCAAGGATCTGACTTTAGAAGGGGCGGCGTTGATAGCTCAGACATTTATGGCAGGGGAAGAGGAGACCAAGCTAATTTACGCATGTAGCCCTGGTTTCAACGTTGCGATGAACCAGGGAGTTAATGTTGTAAAAGTGATACAGAACCCCGCAGGCAGGCAAGGGCAATTCGACACCGCCCAGGCAGGCGGGCAAGGGCAATTCGACACCGTCCAGGCAGTAACAAGCTCCAGGGTGGGCCCGCAACAGGGACAATGGAAAGGGGATCGGCAATTCACGGCATCACGAGGAACAATGCATCCCGTGATGGGACCATTAACACTCTCCATCAGAGTGTTAGAAACAGCCAAACGGGCCATCAGAGAGGAATGCCTGGGAATAGTCCCTTTGTTAACAGCAATCTCAGCTCATGTTGGAGGTGTGGGGATAGACACGCTGCCAAAAGCTGCAGGTTCCAACTTTACACCTGTAGGATTTGTAATGTCAGTGGACACTTGGCCAGGATGTGCAAAAAGGCAGTAGCGAGGCTAGTCTGCGAGACAGAGGAACCAGACGAGAGGTCTGCAATGCAGGATGAGGCCTGGGGTACAACCATGGATGCTGAAGTTCAGCGGGTTCATGTGGCTGACATCCACAGCTCATACACCAACACGCCACCCATGATGATTAAAGCCTTACTGAATGGCATCCCGGTGCTCAAGGAGCTGGATACGGGAGTTAGTCAGTTACTCATGAGCGCCCAACAGTTTGAGAGACTATGGCCACACAGAGCTAGCAGGCCCAAATTGGAATGCATTGAGACGCAGCGACAGACGTACACCAAAGAGATCATCCCAGTGCTGGGCAGTGCAAACTTGGTGGTAACACATAATGGATCACAGAACCAGTTGCCACTCTGGATCGCTCCAGGAAATGGCCCAGCGCTCTTGGGGAGGAGTTGGCTAGCTGAGATGGATTGGAAATGGGGGGGATGTGCACGCTATTTCATCCGTGGACCGAAGTTCATGCTCACAGGTATTGCAAAAAATTCGGGCCACTGTTTCAACCCGGTGTCGGAATGTTCAAGGGCACTAAAGTAGTGATACACATCACCCCGGACGCCAGACCAGTGCACCACAAAGCCAGAGCGGTGCCGTACGTGATGCGTGGGAAAATTGAGAGTGAACTGGACAGGCTGCTCAGAGAGGGCATAATTTCGCCCGTTGAATTCAGTGACTGGGCAAGTCCCATTGTTCCTGTCCTTAAAGCGGACGGCTCGGTTAGGATCTGCGGTGACTACATAGCCACCATCAACCGGATGTCCCTGCAGGACCAATACCCGCTCCCGAGGGCGGAGGACCTTTTTGCCACGTTGGCAGGTGGCAAGCTGTTCACTAAATTGGACCTCACTTCGGCCTACATGACTCAGGAACTGGCTGAAGAATCCAAGCTCCTGACCACCATCACGACGCACAAGGGTTTATTCATCTACAACAGGTGTCCTTTTGGCATCCGTTCGGCAGCGGCTATCTTTCAGAGAAACATGGAAAGCTTGCTCAAGTCCATCCCTGGAACGGTCGTATTCCAAGACGACATTCTCATAACGGGCGAGACATTGTAGAACACCTCCACAACCTGGAGAAGGTGCTACACTGACTAAACCGGGTAGGCCTGCGGCTGAAAAAGGCCAAGTGTGTGTTTTTGGCCCCAGAGGCCGAGTTTTTGGGCAGGAGGGTTGCCGCAGACGGGATCCGGCCCATTGAATCCAAAACGCCCAGGCCCGGCAACACGTCGGAGTTGCGATCGTTCCTGGGACTTTTGAACTATTTGGGTGTGTTTTGCAGCAGAGTAACGATGACGGCCGTCTCCAACCGCGGGCTTATGCCTCCAGGTCGCTCTCCCAGGCAGAGCGTGGGTACGGCAGGGTCGAGAAGGAAACACTCGCGTGTGTGTACCGTGTGAAAAAGATGCACCAGTACCTTTTCGGTAGACGGTTCGAGCTAGAGACGGACCACAAGCCGTTAACATCCCTGTTGTCCGACAGCAAGGCTGTCAATGCCAATGCATCAGCTCGCAAACAGCGATGGGCTCTCACGCTGGCTGCGTATGACTACACCATACGGCACCGGACAGGCACCGGAAATTACCGAGGGTGCGTCAGAGCAGAGTGTCGAAATGGTCATGGCCGTTGAGGCTTTTGACACCGCGGGCTCCCCCATCACAGCCCGACAGATCAAACTCTGGACCAACAGGGACCCCCTCCTATCCATGATAAAGAAAGGTGTCCTGACTGGGGATTGGGCGCCTGCACACAGGGCGTGCCCCGAGGAGGTCAGACCGTTTCACAGACGGATGGATGAGCTCTCCATCCAAGCCGACTGCCTGCTATGGGGCAGCTGAGTAGTCATGCCCCAGAAAGGAAGGGAAGCGTTCATCAGGGAACTCCACAGTGAGCACCCAGGCATCGTGTTAATGAAGGCCATTGCCCGGTCACACGTGTGGTATCCAGGGATTGACTCAGACCTGGAACACTGGGTTCACAGGTGCACGACGTGTGCCCAGCTGGGCAATGCCCCCAGGAAGGCCCGTGGCCCTGGCCCACCAGGTCATGGTCACGTATTCACGTGGACTATGCGGGCCCGTTCATGGGAAAAATGTTCCTGATCATTGTCGATACATACTCGAAGTGGATCGAGTGCATCATATTGAACTCGTGCACGACATCCATCACCGTGGAGAGTCTGCGCATGGGTTTCGCGACCCACGGCTTACCGGACATTCTGGTCAGCGACAATGGCCCGTGTTTCACCAGCCATGAATTCCAGGAGTTTATGTCGGGCACTGGTATCAAACACGTCCGGACAGCGCTGTTCAAGCCGGCCTCCAATGGTCAGGTGGAACGGGTGGTCCAAGTCATAAAGCAGGGCATGCTTCGTATTCAAGGACCCTCCCTTCAGTACCGCCTATCGCACCTCCTGCTGGCCTACAGGTCTCGGCCGCACTTGCTCACGGGAGTCCCGCCAGCGGAACTCCTCATGAAACGCACGCTCAAGACGCGGCTGTCCCTCAGTCACCCAGCCCGGGCAGACATTGTTGAGGGAAAGCGCCAGTCCCAAACCGAGCTCCATGACCGAAACTCAAGGGGGAGGTGTATAGAAATGGATGACCCGGTATTTGTTGTTAACCATGCTTTGGGACCCAAGTGGCTGGAGGGCACAGTAATTGGCAAAGAGGGAAACAGGGTCATGGTGGTCAGGCTAAACAATGGGCAGATATGCCGCGAACACTTGGACCAAGTAAAGACAAGGTTCAGTGCAGACACGGAGGAACCGGAAGAAGAGCATGATGAGATAGCACCCACACCACTGCCAGCGCACGAGCAACAAAGACAGCCCTCAGCATGCACGGTCCCTGCGGCCAGCCCGGACAGGCCGGAATCACCTCAAGTGACAGAGACGCGTGCCGAGGCTCAGCCACCAGAACCACAACTGCGGCGCTCCACGAGAGAGCGTCGACCACCCGATAGACTTAACCTCTGAAACTAAAAGACTTAAGGGGGGAGGTGATGTCATGTATTTCACCATCTTGCACTGACATAGTCATGTAACTGTAACTCATGTACACTGTACCTGTCCCCTTGTAATGCACACCCTGACCACAGGGGGTGAACTTGCGGGAGACACTCCTCACCTGGGTTTCCAGGTATAAAAGGGGAGGTCCCACCCAGGGACACCACTCCTTGGTCCTGGCAATAAAGGTGAAGGTCACAGAGTGACCGTGTCTGATGTATCCATGCCTCGTGTGAGTTTGCAGTGAGGTGCAGGGACACTACAAGGGAGGTTATGCTTGAACTGTATAAAACATTGGTTAGGCCACAGCTGGAGTTCTGCGTGCAGGTCTGGTCACCACATTTAGACGAGGGGATTAAATGTAGTATCTCCAAATTTGCGGATAACACTAAGTTAGGTGGCAGTGTGAGCTGCAAGGAGGATTCTATGAGGCTGCAGAGCAACTTGGATAGGTTAGGTGAGTGGGCAAATGCATGGCAGATGAAGTATAATGTGGATAAATGTGAGGTTATCCACTTTGGTGGTAAAAACAGAGAGACAGACTATTATCTGAATGGTGACAGATTAGGAAAAGGGCAGGTGCAAAGAGACCTGGGTGTCATGGTACATCAGTCATTGAAGGTACAGCAGGCGGTTAAGAAAGCAAATGGCATGTTGGCCTTCATAGCGAGGGGATTTGAGTACAAGGGCAGGGAGGTGTTGCTACAATTGTACAGGGCCTTGGTGAGGCCACACCTGGAGTATTGTGTACAGTTTTGGTCTCCTAACCTGAGGAAGGACATTCTTGCTATTGAGGGAGTGCAGCGAAGGTTCACCAGACTGATTCCCGGGATGGTGGGACTGACCTATCAAGAAAGACTGGATCAACTGGGCTTGTATTCACTGGAGTTCAGAAGAATGAGAGGGGACCTCATAGAAACGTTTAAAATTCTGACGGGGTTAGACAGGTTAGATGCAGGAAGAATGTTCCCAATGTTGGGGAAGTCCAGAACCAGGGGACACAGTCTAAGGATAAGGGGGAAGCCATTTAGGACCGAGATGAGGAGGAATTTCTTCACCCAGAGAGTGGTGAACCTGTGGAATTCTCTACCACAGAAAGTTGTTGAGGCCAATTCACTAAATATATTCAAAAAGGAGTTAGATGAAGTCCTTACTACTAGGGGAATCAAGGGGTATGGCGAGAAAGCAGGAATGGGGTACTGAAGTTGAATGTTCAGCCATGAACTCATTGAATGGCGGTGCAGGCTAGAAGGGCCGAATGGCCTACTCCTGCACCTATTTTCTATGTTTCTATGTTTCTATTACAGGAAGGATGTGATCGCACTGGAGAGGGTACAGAAGAGATTTACCAGGATGTTGCCGGGACTGGAGAATTTTAGCGATGAGGAAAGATTGGATAGGCTGGGGTTGTTTTCATTGGAACAGAGGAGGCTGAGGGGAGACCTGATTGAGGTGTATAAAATGATGAGGGGCCTGGATAGAGTGGATAGGACGGACCTGTTTCCCTGGGCAGAGGGGTCAACAACCAGGGGGCAGAGATTGAAAGTAATTGGGGGGAGGTTTAGAGGAGATTTGAGGGGAAATGTCTTCACCCAGAGGGTGGTGGGGGTCTGGAACTCACGGCCTGAAAGGGGGGTAGAGGCAGAAACCCTCACCACATTTAAAAAGTACCTGGATGTGCCCCTGAAGTGCCGTAACCCGCAGGGCTACGGACCCAGAGCGGGAAAGTTGGCCTGCGACCTCTGACCTGCCTCCCCCCCGTTGACCAACGGGCCCGCAGACAAGGCCGGGCTCGGTTACAGTCGTCGTGACGACCGAGCTGGGAGCACCCCTCCCCCCCACTCCCATCACCCTCGACCTTGCAGCTCGATTCTGACCGTTTGCAAAGCTCTTGGCCTCCACCTAGTGGTCACGGCGTGTCATTGTGCCTGGAGGTGTTTAGGGCCGAATGGCGCACAGACTCGACCCGG